>NW_026722443.1:0-7639 GCF_029784015.1 Lycium ferocissimum | reverse complement strand
AAAACGAAAAGCTTTATAGGCCCATATAGGGACGTATATTTTATGGGCCCCCGTATATTCCAAAAACCCCTTTCCCAAGGGAAAATGACGAAACATACGGCCTGTACGGACGATAAATTATACGGCCCTTGTTGTCCCGTATTTTTGGGGCCCCCCAGTTTTATTTCTATAGCCGATTTCTCTTTTTTTTCTCATTCTTCTCCCCCAAACTTCAAAAAACCTCAAACCCTCCTTAACACATTAATACACATCGCAGGGAAATTAAGGATCAAACACCAAAAGTTAGTAGAATCAAGGGTGTAAATGCTTGGAAAGTTGATAGAAGTTGGAAATCTTCTTGGTAGTCGAGTGGAGTTCTTCTCAAGTGGGATATTTTTATCCAAGGATCACTCTTTAAAATTCAAGGTGAGTATTACAATTATTTTATGATAGTAAGGGTGTTGAGTAGTTGAAGAACTTGAATTACAAATAAGTATGAAGTTGTATTCTAGTTATGATTATGGGAGGATTCGAAACGCGTTTAGAGATTGAATAATGTTTAACGCTTCAGCGGTGTTCATGAACACGATGAATGATGTGTTTAGGCCATTCCTAGATTTATTTATAATTGTATTCATCGATGACATTCTGGTATACTCCAAATCGAGGAGAGCATGCAAACGATTTGCGTACCGTTCGGAATCCCTCCGAGCTCGCCAATTGTATGCTAAATTTTCAAAATGTGAATTTCGGTTGAACTCGTGACTTTTACGCCATATTATTTCGGCCGACGGTATTCGAGTCGACACCCAAAAGATTGAAGCTGTGAAAACTTGGCCAAGGCCTACAACACCGCACGAAGTCCGTAGCTTCTGGTCTAGCCGGTATTACAGAGATTCGTGGAAGGATTTTCTCTATTTGGACCATTGACGAAGCTAACACGGAAAGCCGCCAAATTGAAATGACGGATGTTGAGCGGAGCTTTAAGAGTCGAAAGACGATTGACTTTCACCCCATGTCACCCCGACACTTCGAGAAGGCTCGGAAGGTTATGTAGTGTATTGTGATGCCTCGGAGTGTCGGTTAGGGGGTTTGTGTATTGATGCAGCACGGCAAGGTCATTGCCTATGCCTCCGAACAGCAACCGAAAGACGAGAAGAATTACCCGACACACGACCAATTAGTCGCTTATTCATGCTCGAAAATATGGAGGCATTATTTGTACGAGCGTCCATATGGACATCTATACGTATCACAAAAGCCTCCAATATATTTTTAAGCAAAAGGAATTGAACCCGCGTCAAAGGCGATGGCTGTAGCTATGAAGGATTATGACGTAAACATACTATACCATCTACGGTAAAGCAAATGTTGTAGCTGATGCTCTTAGTCGTAAATCGATGGGTAGTCGAAGTGATGTTCCGCCAGAAAAGAAGGAATTAGCTCGTGAATGTCACCACCGACCATTTGGGAATTCGTTTAATGGAATCGGGCGATACCGTAGTTAACGTGCTTAACTCAAATTTCATCCCCGGACACGAATAAAGGAGCGTCCAATACGGGATCCCAAATCAAGCATTAGAAAGGGTGCGCTTCTCGAAAAGAGAAGTCGCATTCGAAGTCTCAGCGGATGGGATTCTCAGGTATCAAAACAGGTTATGTGTTCCGGATGTTGCGGGACTTCGTCGTCGGATTTTGGAAGAAGCCCATTATTCCCGTTATTCCATCCATCCTGGAGCGACGAAAATGTACCACGACCTCAAACTGATGTATTGATGGGAAGGAATGAAGAGAGATATAGCCGAATTTGTAGCTCAATGCCCGAACTGCCAACAGGTGAAAATTGAGCACCAGAAACCAGCAGGGCTTCTGCAAGAAATTGAAATCCCAACCTGGAAGTGGGAGGCGATCAATATGGATTTTGTGGTTGGATTACCTCGTTCTCGACATAAGTACGACTCCATTTGGGTGATTGTTGACAAACTCACTAAATCAGCACATTTTCTCCCGGTCAGGTCCACATATTCAACAAGATTATGCTAGGTATATCTCAAGGAGATAGTGCGGTTCATGGTATTCCGACATCTATTATTACTACGGAGAGGAGCCAATTTACTACGCTAAATTCGGAGATCCTTTCAAGAAGGATCGGGCACTCAAGTGAAATTTAGCACCGCATTCCATCCACGTACCGACGGACATGTCAACGCACTATTCAGACCTTAGAAGACATGTTACGAGCTTGTGCGTTGGACTTTGGCGGAAATTGGGAGGATCATTTGCCACTTATTGAGTTTGCCTACAACAACAGCTATCACGCAAGTATTCAGATGGCTCCTTATGAGGCCTTGTATGGGAGGAAGTGTAGATCACCTATTGGATGGTTTGAAGTGGGAGAGACGCAACTAATAGGTCCAGAATTGATCCGAAGAAATGCGCCGAGAAGATTCGCCATCCAAGACCGGGTTGACTGTTCCGTAGCCGCCAGAAGTCCTATGCTGATAATCGCCGTAGAAATTTGGAATTTCAGGTTAATGACTGGGTATTCTTGAAGGTGTCGCCAATGAAAGGAATAATGAGATTTGGTAAGAAAGGTAAGCTTAGTCCTCGATACATTGGGCCCCACAAGATTGTATGCACGCAGAGGGGCCAAGTAGCTTACGAGCCGGATTTACCCCGTAGCCGAACTCGGTTCATCCAGCCTTCCATGTATCGATGCTTCGCAAGTGTATTGGAGATCCGACTAAAATAGTACACTTCCGTGTTGACGTTCAAGTCACCGAAAAGGCGACCTATGAAGAAGTTCCCGTCGCTATCCCGGATAGGCAAGTGCGGAAGCTTAGAAATAAAGAGGTCGCCCCAAGGTATTATGGAGGAACGATAACGAGAGAAGAGATGACTTGGGAAGCGAAGAAGGCATGAAGATCAAGTATCCGCATTTATTTTCACCCCCCAACGAGACTCAAGATGAAACACCGGTTCACAGTATAAAATGCCTTACTTTATTACTTTCCGAGCCGTGTGTGCCATATTTCTTATTGTTAATGTTGTAGCCCGTGCGGCGATATTATTTTCGGGGTTGCGTGACGGATGGTAGTGCCAAATTACAGGAAAACTCCGGCGAAATTTTCAGGATTCGAAAGTTAACATTCGAGGACGAATGTTCTAAGGGGGGGAGAATGTTACACCTCGGCCATTCTGTGACGTGGCGTCGTGAATGGACCGACGTCGGCAAGGTGGACACGAGACCTTCACGACTATAAGAGAGCAATTAGCCTTAGTGTATAGACAATAAGATTTTGGAGTCGTAGGATTTGGTGGAAACTAGATTCGTCAAAAGGAAGTAGAGTACATGTTATGTTTGGGAAAGATTTCATGGTCATTGAACTAATGAATGTTTAACGAGGATTTAAGGATGAGTTATAAGGTCCATTAGATCGCTAACGAAGTGTCGCACAAGTGCCAAGAAGGTTCCATAAGGATTCGAGATCAAACGAAGCGACGAGAACGAAATCGAAAGATCGGATTATTATACGGTCCAATATACGGACCGTATATTTTTATACGGCCGTATATCTTGGCAGAACCCTTCCAGTGGAGGGTGGCAATCTGGACGAAACATACGGTCCAATGTACGGACCGTATAAATTATACGGTCCGTATGTTGTACCGTATATTTCGGGTCGGGTCCGAGTTTTATTTTCATATATGCACGGTTTCCTCTTCTTTTTCTCATTCTTCATTTCTCCAAACTTCTAAAAACCTCTAGAAACCTCTCCCTAACACATTAATACACATCCAAGGAGGGGAATTAAAAGATTAAACACCAAAAGTTAGTAGAATCAAAGGTGTAAAAGCTTCCGGAAAGTTGATAGAAGTTGGAAATCTTATTGGCAGTCAAGTGGAGTTCTTCTCAAGTGGAATATTTTCATCCAAAGACCATCTTTACGTAATCAAGGTGAGTATTGCAATCATTTTATGATAGTAAGGGTGTTGAATAGTTGAAGAACTCGAATTATAAATAGGTATGAAGTTGTGTTCTAGAAATGGTCATGGAGGATTCCTGAAATGAGTTTAGAGATTGAATAATGTTTAACTTAAGGGAAACTTACGTATTATGATATTATGGATGTTGCTGCATTGTTTGGAAGATGTTTGGTTATATGAGGAAAAGTTGTCGAAACAAACGAAATGCTGCCCAATTTTCGTTAGCCTTATCCGCTTTAGTTTAAACTTAAGTATGCCCTCAACAATCTAACCTTCGTACGAACCCTCTTATATGTAGAATCGTAAGTCGGAAGGAGAGCTCTTAGTCGACGTCGTTAAGGAGACACAAAGGTATGTGAGGCTATCCCCTTCTTCTTTCAAAGGCATGACCCCTATATGTTGATTCTATATATGTCATTCTCTATATGTTTCTCCCAGAAATGCCAAAAGCTTACAATTCCTAAAGAATCTTACAATGATTCCAATCCGAAAGATTTTCAAGTTTAGCATTCTAAATGGTTTCCAGGCGCGGCTGAGGGGGCTATAAAGCATATGGCCGCTGCTCGTGTCTCAGTGAGCTATATTACATATGGCCCCAAAGTTATAAAGCATATAGGCTTCGCCATGTCCGAGCTATATTACATATGGCCGTAGTTACGTCATGATCCCTGCATACGACCTAATGGTGATGATGTCATAATGTACTCGGAGGTTTACGACCTTACGTCACTCCGAGAGGGTGCACCTTTAATTGGGCTCTCATGCATGCTACATATATTATATATTCTATGGATGCATAGCCACCTGATCAGCTGGCGTATGATGATATTATCCCGGACGCGGGCTTTATGGATAATGGATCGGGCCGTACGTTCCACGGCAATATATGGATCGGGCTGCACGTTCGCAATATATGATATGATATGTTATGCGTATGCATACATGGCTCCGCCAAGAGGCAAGGAGCTACACTATCTTTTCATATTTGTTTTGTCTTCTTGTGCTTCGTTACTTTATGATGTATGCCTTACATACTCGCACATTGTTCGTACCGACATCCCTTCCTTTTGGATGTCGCTCATGCCCACGAGTGACAAGAGAGACGACCCAGCCTTCCTAGGAGTTGGATCGCCTTGCACCGAGCACTTCCATCGACGGAGGTGCCGTCTTTGATATATTCTTTTGTGTATATATATGTGGACATGATGGGGGTCCCGTCCCATCTTTATGATCTCGAGAGGTTCGGGCCAGAGGCTCGTAGATACTTGTATGTGGGTAGCGGAGGTCATGGGACGCCGATGTATATTGTGCGTATTATTCTTTTGCTATCGTGGTGGCTCATATATATATATATATATATATATATATATATATATATATATATACATATATGTGGATGCATGTACATGTTTATGAAGCTTATATGAGTATAGGTTAAGACTATAATGGTATAATGTATGGTGCTCGGTATCTAGCTCCGGGTACCCGTCGCGGCCCTCTGCGTCGTGACACCCCCTTCTCTCTCCCCCCTCCGACCTTAAGATGATGATGACGGTGATTACGTAGTCCGGAAACCGGATGATCGATTGTATGTTTTGGATTTAATAATGGACTTATGTTAAAACTAGTTAATGGTACTTTTGGTTGGACATTTAAATATTTTTGAACTTTGAAGGTCTATTTAGATCGTATTTGATGTGTTTAGATAGTGTTTGATGTGTTTTATTACTACTTAGGGTGATTTTATGTGTTGTAGCTCTTTTAGAATTGATTTGGAGCATTTTAATGCTAGTTTTGAGCAAATTTTTAGTACTGTTTAAAAGGGTGCACGTAGAAATGCGTGAATTGCATGCAGAAATTTTCCAAAACCGACTCATCCGTCGGTTTTCTCGGAAATTAATTTTGAAATTTTCTAGAAAACCGACCTACTCATTGGCCGGTTTTCGGAAATTAATTTTAATTTTATGAAAAAACCGACGCATCGTGTCGGTTTTTTATTTAAAATAAAAAAATTTAAGTAATCGCGTCGGTTTTTTCATAAAATATATATTGTTTTTATATAAGATAAAAAATCGAATTAAAAAACCGACTCCTTACCTGTTGGAAAAAACCGACGTGGTCCGTCGGTTTTCAAAAAGCGAGGCTATGTAAACCGACGGACCGTAAAGGGTCGGTTTCATTGAAAAAACCGACGCGGTCTGTTGGTTTTCGTCATCGGTTTTTGCCAGTTTTTTAGTAGTGGTATAAATTAAGTCCAAAGCAGTTAAGAGGTATATGCATTTCCTATCCTTCTGTTATTACTGCTACATGTTACCTACATGCCATGGAATAGCTACATGTTACCAACATGCCATGGAATATAAGAAAGAGAGAAGCACAAACCTGTGAGCACATAAAGTAGCATGGATGCACCCAATCTACAGTTTCAATTTTCCTGCAGCAAGACAAAAAATACGGGATTAAAATTTCTCTTATGACTGAAGATACTCCTTAGTTGAATTCAAATAAGACCAACATATTAAGCTCCACCAGGAAACTCCATAGTTTGAACATAATGAAAGATTGTCAAAGTGATTCTAGCCAATCATTTTGTTCGAGAGAGCACTTACCAGAACCTAAGATCATATTCATTTTCTGAAATGGCCCATAGATCTAGCTCTGATTTAATTCCAAAACTATGCCTATAAGAAAAGAACATGGCAAATTAAGACAATGTCAATTATTACTCTCCCTTTGCTGTGTCGTCGGTGCTTCTCTTTAGCATTTCATTTTAACATGTTGTGTTGTGATAAGTTGTCTTCATTGGAAGCCGTACACAACCTGGAACAGTTAAACTTGATGAAGGGGAGCGCCACCCTTATTCTGTGATTGAGTGTGAACCTAAACGCAAAGCCATTTTGCCATCTGTCATCTATGTACAGAAGATATTGAGAAGAAGGCCGTTTCTTATAAAGAACCTTGAAAATGTCATGAGGAAAATGTTGCAGTCATTGTTTGAGGAAAATGAAAGAATTAAGCTCTCAACTAACCGCCACCATTACATGAATTAAAGACCTTCTTCAAACTCGAATTGCATGGAATATTTTCATCTACAAGAATCCAGCCAAAATTCCATAACTGACAATTTACATTGTTGTCCCTAGAAGCAGTAGGCAAAATGGATGAGTATACAGGACTACGAAAACAGTTTGACGTAATAGCCTAAGATTTGATTCTCATTTTCGATGACTGAGCACAAATAGTTATTATTGATATTGAAACTGATAAAATAAAAGAAAATAATTAAATTAGAAGAAGCATTTCTTGACAATGAACTAATTAAGAAAGCCCTCTGATTCGGAATAATAAACAGAATAAAAACGTTACAAATACCTTTCCTTTGGACAAGCACTCCTTTGGACAGTTTTGATTGAACTGGTTCATAAATTGTTACCATGAAATATCAGTCACAAAATAGGGACCAAAACCATGTAAAATGGTAAACAGTCAAAGGCATAAAATGAATACCTGGAGTTACTGTAATTGCAGATACGAGGGGACCATAGTACACTGATGGGTATAAGACTGACCCTTTTCCAGACCAGTATAAGTGAATCTCCAGTCTACTGTCATTCACAAAAGTTTTATATTCCTTGTTATAGCCCTATTCACACCTCCCGCTTCCCTTTCGATG
>NW_026722442.1:0-7583 GCF_029784015.1 Lycium ferocissimum | reverse complement strand
AAAACAAAATACCCTTTTCTTCCGGGGACTACTTATTTGAGGAAGCGAGGTTTAAAATTTTAAGGAGATAGTAAACGTCACGGAGCCCGCACATTTTTTTCCCACGGAGGTCCCCCTTGCCAATTTTAGAGATCATTTCGGAAGGTTTGGGGGCCCCGGGGAGTTTAGAAAAATTCCACCTGGACGGAGGGCGAGGGTACTATCCATCTAAAAGAATTTTGGGGCCGTGTTATCTTTTCGAGGTAGGGAAGATCATTTGCCACTTGTTGAGTTCGCACATAATAATAGCTACCGATGCAACATCCGGATGGCACGATATGAGGCTGTATGGCAAAGAAGTGTGTCACCGATTGGTTGGTTGATGTTGGTAAAAAACTAAGTTAATTGAGATATGATTAATGACCGACAAAGTGAAACTCGTTTCAGAACGGTTATTAAGCGACTCCGAGCTCTATTGGCCAATCATATCTGCGGATAATCGACGTCGACAATTAGAGTTCCGGATTGGTGATTAGGTATTTTGAAGGTATCACCCAGCAGCAAGGGTGTTACGAGATTCGGCGATAAAAGGAAAGGTTGCCCGAGGTACATTGGGCACCTATCATTGTCGTAGAGGTAGGCAGTTGCCTACGAGTTAGACCTACCGAAACATTTAGAAGCGATGCGTCGATCACGTGCCAATGCTTCGCAAATGTATAGGCGATCCTTCGCAGTATTTCCCATAGATGATATCCGAGTAACGAGAGGATTTATCCTACGAGGAGCGACTATAGCCATCTTGGATCGTTAGGTGAGAAGTTGTGTACTAAGGACGTGGCTTCCGTTAAGGTATTGTGAGAAACGATAGCAAAGAGGAGATGACACAGGGAGGCAAGAAGGAGATGAAGAATAAGTATCCCTACTTATTTCTTATGCTTACAGGTAATCTAAATTCCTAAATTGGTTATTTTGATTAATGAATAAACGGCGTGTGATAGCTATGAGAGAGAGACTCCCCCAAAATGCTTATAAGACCCTGTAGGACTAGTTTAACATTCGAGGACGAATGTTCTAAAGGGGGGGAGGATGTCATATCCCGTATTTTGTGCATTGGGATATTCCGAGCTAACCGCGATAAGTTAAGGACAAGACTATTTCGGGATACGAGAAAGAGACTTTTAACCTCCGATTTTATTTTGGGGAACAAGTTGCTTATAATTTTATTGGTATGGAATATTAAGGAAGATTAAGGGTTAAAAGTTAATTAAGGAAGTTAAGGATTTCATGAATAAAAGCCACAAGCGGTACGCAAGTGGCTTGTGTGGCTCCCACCATGGCTTGGCCAAATTTAATTGTTTCAAGCCATGAGGTGGGGCATGTGTCCACCTTGTATGGGCTATGTATTTATATATATATAGATGGGTGATGACAAAGCAAGACTTATTCATCATTTACACAACTCAAGAAACTTGGAGAAGAAGATGGAGAACCATTCCGCCATGGCTAGCCGAATATGGTGCCATAAATATTGATCAAAAAAATAATTTCCTTCTAGTATTCCAACCAATTGGAAGGTCCTTAGTAACGTGAAGTAGTTGTGGGAGCAAGCAAAGCATTCGTTCTTGCATGTCACGCCCTAACCTGATAGGGTGTGATGGGCACCCGACCCTTACTTAGGGCCGAGCGAACCCACTGACTCTCGTGATACTCATAATCACACTGGACCCTCAAAATGTGGCGAAAGTACACAATGAAAGTTTTTCAGAAAACAAACATTCTTTTTCATCTTTTTCAAATCAAATAAAATGCAATCATATGAAATGCGTAATATAACGCTTACCGATACATCGACATAGCCACAAAGTGCGTACATGTACTATACATAACTCTATCTGCAAAGTCTCTAACATAGAAGAAACTGTCATAACACAAATACTCTGACTCGGCAACACTCCGGGGAAAATGGAGCTCGCCAATCCAGCTGGAATATCTTCTACTAATATCCTCACTATCCGTACGTACCAACGCGGTACGAAACGCACCCACGAAGAGTGGGGTCGAAATATAAATATGTACTGAGTATGTAAAGCATGAAATACAGTAGGCGGGATCATACTGAATAAGGAGTACAGAAAATCATAGGACTCGCCTCTGCAACATAAGTAAGTAATCATCATGAATATATGCATGCATAACGTGTCCCGGCCCTCTAGTGAGGGACTCGGTAAGTAAAATCAGATTAGTATCGTGTCATCATATAATCATATATACATATATATCGTACCCGGCCCTCTAGTGAGGGACTCGGTGAGTAAAATCATATCATCATTGTTATATCCCGTATTTTGTACATTGGGACAATCCGGGTTAATTATGATAAGTTAGAGATAAAACCATTCCGGGATACAAAGTCGAGACTTTTGACCTTCAATTTTATTTTAAGACATAAGTTGTTCATGAATTTGTTTGCATGGAACATTTAGGAAAATTTGAGACCAAAAGTGATGTATTTGAAAGTTGCAAATCATGCATTTTGAGCCATGTTGGCCGTGTGGTGTGGGAGTGGTTCCCACACATTTTGTGGCCAATTTTAATTGGTCCAACACAGTGGGCCATGGACACATGTATAATTCATGTGGAGCATAAAGATGACTACTAAGTCATCTTCTCCTCATTCAACACTTAGGAAAAAAAAAGAACCTTGGATGAACAACCAAGAACCATTCGGCCAAGAAAAAAAAATTGAAGTCCAAATTGAGCCATCACAAAAATATTTTCTTCAAGCAAATCCACTAATTGAGGTCCCTCATTAACGTGGAGTTGTTGTTTGGGCCAATAGATCACTCGTTTCATCAATCGCAAACCCTAGCCTAGTTGTGAAGTTGAAGGGAAAAGGTAAGATTTAATCTTGTTTTATGTGTTGTGAATGATGTATGCATGTTGTAGTATGCCAAAATGGATGAAAATCATGAAATATGGCATGTTGGATTTGAGCCGTGCATGGCTTGTAGCCGTGTGGATATGTATGTTGTGTTGAAGTGATGAGTTAAACTCTATGTGGCATGTTCAATTGTTGTAGTGTGTTGAAATGGATGAGAATCACCAATATATGCATGTATGGTGATGGCTGAATATGGGTCATATTATGTGACAAAGAATGTATTAATGTTACTTAGTGTTTTAGTTGTTGTCGTTATGAATTCTATGTTGGCGACAAGAGTTTAATGGCTCAAATTGATATTGTAAGTGTTGCGGACTGATTTGGAGGTGATTGTGCATTTGATGTAATTTTTATATTTATGGGAATGACATTGTTAGAGTGTGGATTGTTGGTGCAAATCATGATTTGGAAGTGAGGAATGGGTTATAGTTGTGTTCTCGGGTTTGGGGCAGAATTCGGGTAAGTTGGGATGTTATTTGGGATGTTTGAAATGTTGTATGAATTGTTTAAAATGTCTTTGAATATTGTTGGTATGGGTTCGGTGTTACGACCCAACCCCGTAGGCCGTGACTAGTGCCCGAATTGGGCACCCAAACACAATCACAAATCCGAGTCACAAACAGATGGCTTATACAGACACAAATATCAAACGCTGTCTCAGATTATATCAAACTATCTCAAACACATCTCAAACGCAACCGGATATATATCAAAAGCCGACAAGGCTATCAAATGGCGCAACAGCCCAAAACATATACAAATGCAAGCCGACGAGGGCGCCACGGCGAATAGGATCGCCCGTAACATAATATATACAAACACACTCGTACGTGTATAGGCATAACACACATACATGTCCACAGACCTCTAAACAGACAAACGGAATAATAAGACGGGACAGGGCCCCGCCGTACCCCTGAACAAATATATACAAATGCAACGAACGAATATATACCAAAATATGCAGGCTCCGAAATAAGAGGAGCACTCCAACAGCAGAAGAGGGTGTCCTAAACAGGTGGATCACCAACCGTGCGTCCGTACTGCGGCATGAAACGCAGCCTTTTTTGAAAAGGGGTCATTTAAATATGTACTGAGTATGCAAAGCAGAAAATGTGGTATACAAATCTGAGTCATAATCGAAATAGAGGTACAGAAAATAAATGCATTTCCAAAATATCACAATGTTACTTTAAAAATACGAATCATGCATAGGGCACAGAAAATATGGTCGCCCGCCTGTCGATGGCGCCATAACACAAAGATAACACCAGAAAGTTTCAAATCTCCGTATCCCCGTCATATATCATACACAGCATAACGCCATACATAGCATAACACCAAATAAGCGAAACCCGTCCCTCGAGCGAGGAGCTCGGTGAACCATAAACACAGCATAACACCGGAGTATAACAAAGCGCGCACGACAACAGAACCGGCCCGGGACTCGGCGAAAGATATAACAGAATGCACGAGCGGAGTCGTGAGGAATCATATGCATAAAATCATTGTCATAAATCCAAAAGATAAGTAAAATAGTCATATTTGAAATCGGAATAATAATTACAACATTTTCTTTCAAAAGTTGTCGAAATCACATAAAGGAACGTTGCGGGACCCACGGACGAGTGTAGACCCGAGCTGGGCCCGCCTATGGAAGACATACTCATCCTACGTCATACAACCCTCTACGAAAATTTCAAAGCAATCCGAGCTTTTTTGTGAAAGTTATGGGCGTTTGTAGTTCTAGAATCGTTAAAGAATAAACTCTTTAAAAACCAAACTTTCATGCAACCTTTACAAATCAATAATTCCAAGGACATAGGATCAATATTTCATAACATCAACATATGAATATCAAGAAACAAATGCGTATCATAGACATGCTCGGATTGCGAGAATAGAGTTTCCTCGAGGCTCGTGTCATAGCCTATTTTAACTAAGGCATGCCAAAGAAGAAAGGTTGAGCTTTACATACCTCAAACGCTCTCCAATATAATCCAAACTCAAGCTGAATCCAACCTACGTCTCGGGCTGCCCAAGGTCTACAAACAAGTCATAATATGCCAAACATTAGCTAAAGACATTTTGGGAATTTAATTCCAATTTAGCCCTTAATTCTACAGAAATTTGGGCAGCATTTCCCCGAAATAGGCCACCCCGAGAATTTAACTCGGCCAAATCAATCAACAACAACAACAACAACCAACCAACCTAGCAACATCAAAAACCAATCCGGAAGGCAATACAACAATAATAACTCTCTTTTCCATCATTCGACAACATTCATAAATTCAATTCAACGGCTTACCTTCAAGCCAACATCGATGCTTATACATTCATATACTAACCCGAACCCATACCAACAATATTTAAAGACATTCAAAGCAATTCATATAACATTTCCAACAATCCAACAATTTCTCCAACTCACCCGAAATCAGTCCCCAAACCCGAGAACCTCACTTTAACACATTCCTCATTTTCAAATCATGATTTGCATCCACAATTCACATTCTAACAATGCTATTCTCATCAATATACAAATTACATTAAATGTACAATAACCTCCAAATCAGTCCGCAACAATTACAACATCAATTTGAGTCATTAAACATTCATTTCCAACATAGAATTCATAGCGACGACGACTAAAACACTAAGTGACATCAATGCGTTCTTTGTCATATTCCATGATCATTTTCGGCCAACACACAACATATATACATATGGATAATTCTCATTCATTTCTTCACACTACAACCATCAACATACTATATAGAACTTAATTCATCACTTCAATACAACACAACACACACACACACTTACACGGCTAAATCTCACACACATGGCCTCAACTCCAACACACTATATTTCATGAATTTCCTTCATTTTAGCATACTACAACATACATACAACCTTTATAACACATAAAACATAATCAAATCTTACCTTTCTTCCTTCAACTTCACAATAGGCTAGGGTTTGCGATAATGAAAACTAGCGGGTTGATCGCTCCAACAACACTTCCACGCTACTTAGGGACCTCAAATTAGTGGGTTTGCATCAACAAAATATTTTTAGAAGAGCTTGAATGAAAGTTGGTTTTCCTAGCTCTTGGCCGAGAGTTTGGTGGAGGGAGTTCTTCAACTTCTTGTTATTTTCTAAGTGTTGTAATGACTAAAGATGACTTAGAAGTCATCTTTTAATCCCCCACTAGAGTTGCACATGATCTTGGCCCACACTAATGTGTTGGAGCAATTAAAAGTTGACACAAAAATTGTGTGGGAGCCATCTCCCACTCACACGGCCAAGGGCCTCAATTTGCATGATTTGCAAGTTCCAACTATATCAATTTTGGTCCCAAATTTTCCTAATTGTCCCATGCAACAAATTCATGCACAACTCATGACTCAAAATAAAATCGAAGGTCCAAAAATCCCGACTTTGCATCCCGGAACGGCTTTGTCCTTAACTTATCATAATTAATCCGGATTGTTCCAATGCATAAAATAAGGGATATAACATCCTCCCCCCCTTTAGAACATTCGTCCTCGAATGTTAAACTAACCCTACGGGTCATACAAACAATTTGGGGGAGTTTCTTTTTCAACTATCACAACAATTTATTCATTGATCAACAATTCATTTATCAAACCACAAAGTCAAGTAGAGAATTTGGATTACCTGTAGGCACTGGAAACAAGTGAGGATACTTCTTCTTCATCTGCTCCTCAGCTTCCCAGGTCACTTCCTCTCGGTTATTATTCCGCCACAGCACTTTAACAGAAGCCACATCTTTGTTCCGCAACTTTCTTACCTGACGATCCAATATGGCTATAGGCTGCTCCTCATAAGATAGCTCCTCTGTGACCTGGATATCATCTACAGGAAATACTCTGGAGGGGTCACCAATACATTTACGAAGCATAGAAACATGGAATACCGGGTGAACCGCTCCCAAATCAGCTGGCAGATCTAATTCATAGGCAACCTTGCCTATTTTACGAACAATCTGATAAGGCCCAATATATCTCGGACTGAGCTTTCCTTTCTTGCCGAATCTCATAACACCTTTCATAGGTGACACTTTAAGAAATACCCAATCACCAACCTGAAACTCTAAGTGTCGACGATGATTATCTGCATATGATTTCCGACTCGGGGCGCTGGCTAACAACCGCTCCCGAATGAGTTTCACCTTATCCACCGCCCGTCGGACCACATCCGGGCCAATCAACTCGGTCTCCCAACATCAAACCAACCGATCGGTGACCTACACTTCCCCGCCATACAATGCCTCGTACGGTGCCATCCGAATACCGGGAGTGGTAGTCGTTATTATAAGCAAATTCAACAAGCGGCAAATGATCATCCCAGCTACCTCTGAAATCAATAACACAGGACCGCAACATATCTTCTAATGTCTGAATTGTCACGCCCCAATTTCCGAGGGACGTGATGGGCACTCGACCTTGGTTTAAGGCCGAGCGAACCCGCAGACCTTCATCACACACGTAAGTTTTTTTTTTTTTTTTCAAATCATACCAAAATATAATACATACCAAACTAATAAAATCTGTAATCTGACAAAATATATACATAACACTGTACAACACGTCGGCTGATGAAGCCGCCCACACAACTGACATTCTATACCCAC
>NW_026722441.1:0-5610 GCF_029784015.1 Lycium ferocissimum | reverse complement strand
AAAAAACCCCCAAACCTAAAAAAGGGGTTATGTCCACTATAGGAGTTTTCTAACAATCCCTTTTTTGGGTATGTCACGAAATTAAGGAATGCTATTCAAAAAAGGGGGAAAAAAATGAAAGTTTGATTCTTTTCCAGAGTAGTCAGAAAGAAAATTTCCCGCAGGCATATTATGGTCAGTTAAATTTAGCAGTTTTTCAGTTGTTTTTGTTTTAACGAAAAATAAAGAAATAAGGGGGAAGGGCCCAACCCCCCAAAAATAAAGGGGGGGGTCTCAGCCCGTGAAACAACAAAAAAAACCCACATCCCAAAAAAATTGACCTTTTCCCTGAAGGGACAGGAAAACAGAGGTCGAGAGACCCCAGCAAAACGCCCCATGGGAGAGATTTTTCCACATCAACCCCCGAATGGGGCGATCAAGAAACCCCCCCTGGAAAAAAACCGAAGATTTTCCTTTTTTTAACAAAAAAGCAAGGCGCCTTTTCCCCCTTCGTGAGGCCCCGCGACTGGCTTTAAAACCCCCCAAATCGAAATTTAACCACTTTTTTTCATGAAAAGGGCGGCAAAAGCATACAAAGATAGTGAGGCCCGGACTTTTGCAAGGCCACCACAGAACGAAAAGAAGCACCCCCTTGGGTCAAAGACAGGTCCATGACATCTCAAATCTTGAGAAAATGGGGGTTTTTTCCAATTGGCCCAAAACCGGAGATTTCAGACACGGGAGAAAACCCCTAAATTCGCCCTTTTTTTGGAAAACTAAAAACATGACAACTAATAAAAAAATTAAAGGGGAATTTTTTTTTGTATATTAAGTTAATGAAAATTTTTTGTCGGGGCCCGTAAAATTTCGTCGGGATCCCCGCGCCGAAGGCAACCAAACCCGTGGGCCATTTTCAGGCTATCCACACAAGCATAGTTTAAGGTGAATGAGGCCAAGAACTCCAAAACCCGGGGGGGTTGACCCTTCAAATACAACCCGATGCCATACCCATTAAATTTAAGAAATTAGGGAATTGAAAGATAAAAACAAAATTTGCCCCAGGAAGGGGGGATTTCCAACAACCCTGATACGGACGTAAATAACAGAAAAGAATCGGTGACCCTTTAAGATAAAAAAAGGCAAAAGTTAAGAAATTTGGGGGATTTGGTCGGCCACCTTCATAGTCAATTATTAGGGTTGGGTCACCTCTACCCGGAAAAGATCCACCCTTTCTTTCTCTAAGCCCCACTGCTTGGGGTTCTAAAATAACGCAGTTTATCAAATCACAAAAACGAAGACTTGCTCCCAAAAAACCCCCCGGCCCTTTTCCCCAAACCATTAAAAAGGGGCGGAAGATAACGAAAGGAGACAAGGTCCAACAAATAAAAACAAAATACCATTCCATTACATATATGAGTCGATCCCGATTCGTTTTTCTATAGATAAGGCAAGAGAGAACTTATGACTAAAACCCCCGGTATTTAAAAATTTCGGTTTTTAAAAGACTCTTTTCCCCAGACATCCATCCCCTTCGCGCTTCGCCCGCCCATCCATCCGCGCGCGGCAGGTAGGGGCTTATCATGTGATTCGCTGCTTGCCGCGCCTATCGGCTGATTCTATTGCCTGCCGGTTAGCGAAACTTTTCCGGTGTACGAATCGCTACGTTTCCCCCTTTCTATATGATAATATGCTCGTTTCTGGCTCCCGCGGGAATACAAGAGAGTGAATAACGAATGATCCTCCAAACTCAAAGAGTGATTGAGTCCGACTAAGCGAGGAGTGAAAGGCGTGGCAAGAGAGCGAGTTCGACCCCTAGCAAGTGAAGGACCGACCCTTTTCGCCAATACTGTTTCGAGACTGGTACTTGGCGGCTCACGAGCAAATATAGACTAAGGTTTCCCATCACCCCCCGCTCTTTTTAAAGGCCCCTTTTCCCTTCTCTTTTTTAGTATCTTCCTCCATAAAAAACGAACGCCCAGCTTCGCAGAGCAGCCTTTTCCCCAGCCCACAGCATAGTGTGGAATCTGGGTCCTTTCATCGAGCACCATTTCTTTTTGATAGAAAGGTGTTCTGACTCTATTGATCAAGTCATAAACCAAGCCTTCTACTAGAGACACATGGGAGACTAAGCTCTATTTCAGAGATTGGGTCTCTTTGTGATTAGCTCCTACTAGTAAGGCTGTTTCCCGAGCCAGGCCCTGATAGGTTCCCAGCCGGGCCTAAATGGATGAATGAAGAAGCGGCCCGGGTAGACCAAGAGCTCTTGCTCTGCCTATCCTCCACTTTTTATTCTGGGGGCTAGAAAATTACTTTTTTAAAGGGTTTGGGGTGGATTTGATTGTTTAAAAAGAAAGCGGCTTGTCCCCCTTTAAAAAAGTTCCCCTTTTTTAAAAATTTTTAAAAAGAAGGGGGGGAAAAATTTTTTCCCTAAAAAAAAAATTTTTTTTAAAAAACCCTTTTTTTAAAAAAATTTTTTTCCCCCTTTTTTTTTTTTTTTTCCCCCTTTGGGGGGGGTTTTAAAAAAATTCCCCAAATTTTTTTTATTTTAAACCCCTTGGGTTTTTTTGGGGAAGGTAATTTTTAACCCCAAAAAATTGGGGGGGGGGCCCCCCCCAAATTTTTTTCCCCGGGGGGTTTTTCTGGGGGGAACCCCCCAAAATTTGGGTTTAAAATTTTGGGAAAAAGGGGGGGGGAAAAAAAGAAATTTTTTTCCCTTTTTAAAAATTTTTAAAAAAAAACCCCAAAAAAAAATTTTTTAAATTTTTTCCCCTTTTGGGGGGCCCCCCCCCTTTTTTTTTTGGGTTTTTCCCCGGGCCCCTTTTCCCCCCTTTTTTCCCCCAAGGGAAAAAAAACCCCTTTTTAAAAAAATTACCCCCTTTTCCTTTTAAATTTTTTTTTTTTTTTTTTTTGGGGTTTTTTTCCCCCCCCGGGGGGAAAAAATTTTTTAAATTTCCCCCCTTTTTAAAAACTTTTTTTTTTGGGGAAAAATTTAAAAAAAATTTTTTTTTTTTTTTTTTTAAAAAAACCCCCCCCGGTTTTTTTTTTAAAAAAAAAAAATTTTTTTTTGGGGGAAAAAACCCCCCCCCTTTTTTTTTTGGGGGGGTTTTTTGGGAAAAAAACCCAAATTTTTTTTTCCCCCCAATTTAAACCCTTTTAAAAAAATTTTTTTTTTTTTTTTTCCGGGGGGAAAAAGGGGAAAAAAACCCCCCTTTTTTTTAAAAAGGGCCCCCCCCTTTTTTTTAAAATTTTTTTAAAAAAAATTAAATTAAAAAATTTTCCCCCTTTTTGGGCCTTTCCCCCGGTTTTTTTTTTGCCCCAAAAAAAAAAAAAATTTTTTTGGGTTTTTTTCCCCCTTTTAATTTTAAAAAAAAAAAAAAAAAAAATTTTGAAAAACCAACCCCCCCCCGGGGGGGGGTTTTTAAAATTTTCCCCGGGGGGCCCCTTTTTGGGGTTAAACCCACCAAAAGGCCTTTGGGGGTTTTAAAAAAACCCCCCCCCAAAAGGGGGGAAAAGGGGGGTTTTTTTTTAAAAAAAAGGGGGGGGGCCGTTGAAAACCCCTTTTTTTTAAATTTAAATTTTTTTGGCTTTGGCCCCCCTTTTTCCCCCCCCCCTTAAAAATTTTTTTTTTGGGGGGCCCCCCCCCCCAAAAAGGGGGCCCGGGCGGGTTTTTTTTTTTAAAAAAAAAAAAAAACCCCCCAAAAAACCCCCCTTTTTTTCCCCCGGGTTTAAAAACCAAACCAAAAAAAAAAGGGGGAAGGTTTCCCCCGGGGGCCCCCCTTTTTTTCCCCCTTTTTTAAAAAATTTTTAAAAAAAATTTTTTTCCCCCCCCCCCAAAAATTTAAAAAAAAAGGGGGGGGGGGGCCCCCCCTTTTTTTTGGGGCCCAAAAAGAAAAGGGGAAAAATTTTAAAAAAAAATTTTTTTCCCTTTTAAAAAAAAAGGCCCCCAAAAAAAGGGGAAAACCCAAAAAAAATTTTTTGGGGGGGGCCCCCCCAAAAAACCCCTTTTTTTTTTTTAAAAAAAAAAAAAAAAAACCCCTTTTAAAAAGCCCCCCAAAAAAAAAGGGTTTCCCCGGGGGGAAAAAAAGGGGAAAAAAAAAAGGAAAAGGGGTTTCCCAAAATTTTCCAAAAATTTTTTGGGGGGGGCCCTTTTTTTGGGGGGGGGGAAAAATTTTGGGGAAGGGGGGGCCCCCCTTTAAAAAAGGGGGGGGAAAAGGAAAAAAAATTTTTTTTTTTTGGGGGAAAAAAACCCTTTTGGGGTTTCCCAATTCCTTTTTTTTAAAACCCCCTTTTCCCCAAAAAAAGGGGGGTTTTTTCCCCCTTTTAAAAAGGGGCCCCCCCTTTTTAAAAGGTTTTTTTTCCCCCCAAAAAAAATTTTTTTAAGCCAACCCAAAAAAAAACCCCCCCCCCCTTTTTTTAAAAAGGGCTTTTTTGGCCCGGTTTTTAAAAAAGGGGGTTTTGGGGCCCCCGGGGGGGGAAAAAGGGGAAAAAAAAGGGGAAAAAAAAAAAAAAATTTTTTTTTTTAAAAAAGGTTTTTTTTGGATTTCCTTTTTTTGGGGTTTCCGGGGGGGCCCCCCCCCGGGGCCCCGGGGGAAAAAAAGGGGGGGAAAAAAAAATTTTTTTTTTGGGAAAAAAAACCCTTTTGGGTTTTAAAAAATTTAAAAAATTTTAAAAGGGGTTTTTTGGGCCCCCCTTTTCCCCAAAATTTTTAAAAAAATTTTTTTTTGGGGTTTTTGCTTGGTTTTTTAATTTTTTGGGGGAAAGAAAAATTTTGGGAAAAAAACATTTTTTAGGTAAGTAAGTAGCCCCGATGAAATTCAAAAAACATTAATCGGGCACTTGAGGAGGTCAATTTAAGTGTTGAAGCTACTGCAAAGGGGACCCCTCATCTAGAAAGGATAGGCAATTGAGAGAGAATAGGGGATAGCGACAGACACAGGAACTGAAATAGAAAGAAAAAAATTACTTTTGAGAGGAGAGGGGAAAATTGCGACGATAGGGGGGAAAAAGCCCGGTTTTGATTGTTTATCCTTTCCTGCGCTTGTCTTGTATTGAGGTATACCGAAGAAATGAGTAAAAGTAGGTAACAGAAGGGGAGGGATTGCTCTTTTTTTTAGTGAGGACAAGCCGCTTTCATTTTCAACACCTAATGCCACACCAACCCCTTTTAAATTTTAAAAAGAGGCGGTTCGGGGATCTTTTTAAGGGCCCCCAGAATAAGAAGTCGGAGGATAGGCAAAAAAGCTCTTGAAGCCCACCCGGGCGCGCTTTTTTCATTCATCCATTTAGGCCCCGGGTAGGAACACGTGGATCCAGGGAAACCCGGGGGGGGAACAGCTTCTTACTAGTAGGAGCTAATCACAGAAGAGAGTCCAACCCCCTAAAAGAGCTTAGTCTCTCCATAGTAGTCTACTTAAATAGAAGGCTTAGGTTATGACTTTATCCAATAGAGTCAGAACACCTTTCTATCAAAAAAAAATGGTGCTCGATGAAAGGATCCAGATTCCACACTAGGGTGTGGGCTGGGGAGAGAGTTTTTTGCGAAGCTGGGGGGTTCCAAAATGTTCTTTTGGAGGAAGCATACTAGAAAAAAAGAATGGAAAGGGCCTTTTAAAAAAAAGCGAGGGAGTGATG
>NW_026722440.1:0-6844 GCF_029784015.1 Lycium ferocissimum | reverse complement strand
TTCAAATTATTGGTAAATTTTATCCCCCCAAATTCATTCACTAGATTCACTACTAATGGCATAACAAAATAATCATACATACGGGAATTTCTCATCATTAGACATCAAAGGGTTTCCCCTTTTCCAACCCAAATCACATATTCCCCCCGGTATTAACGAAAAACCACATCAAACAACCCGAGAAATTTTGGAAAGCCCGAACACCCCAAATCACAAACAATACCATCCCAAGATTCCATTCCAAATCTCCAATTCCTATATTGCATTCTTTCCTTGATCCCGAATATTTTTAAATTAATGGGGCCTAAAAAGGGGAAGCCATAACCTACCCGGGGAAAAGGGACCACAAACCCACACGTTCCCTTTGTTTTTCCGATCTCCAAATAATCAAACTCTATCACATAGAATTCTATGTAAGAAATCAGAAAAAGGGAATTTTCCATTTTGGCTACTTTTTGGGGTCAAAATTTCAACCCCAAATCTAGGGTCATGCCAACTATCTTCTGGGGTAAAAATAGTTCTAACAAGACTTGGAATGGTCAACGGGGGAAAAAAATAGAAGAATCACTAACGAAAAAAGGGGTCGTTACAATAATACTCAATCCAAGGCCCAAAAATATCCTAAAAACCGAATCAAATTCGAAGAAAAGCTTCTAAACCACGTTTTTGGTTCCATAATATCAATCGAAACGCGAATCCAATCCTGAACCCGGGCAGAACCAACCCCCCAATTTGTCCCACCCATAATCCGATCCATCCCGCATAAGATACAAAGGACTATCCCAAAATGGGAAAAAAGGGAAAAGAAAATTTAAAAATTAATGATGAATGCAAGCCGGCCCCCCTAAAATTTGTACACACATACTAATGGTATTTTTGCCCAATAGTGGACCCATAGAGGACCCGTACGTCCGGCCCCTCGCTCCAAAGGTTTTTGGACCGGGGTTCCCCCAAATGGGCCACTTCTCCCCCCTTTATCAAAGTCCCCTTTTTCCTTTCGAGATGGGCCTTTCCTACCCCGTGGAAGTGCCTTTATACATATGTTGATCCCAAAAGAGTATTCAAAAAAGGGTTTCCCAATTAGAACCTCAAGATCCATGAACGCAAAGTAAATGATCAATCAACGAAATCAAATACGAAGGGGGGCAATCTAATGCCATAACCATATCGGGACATGAAAACCCTTAAACCCCTTCCCATGAATCATACAAATCCTTTTTCGGTCAACATAAGAGTCTTGGCCCCCCTTTACTTCCACATAAAAAAAAGGGGTTTTTTCCCACAACTAAGTTTCTTTCCCCAAAATTTTGTTCCATTTTCTTTCATAACATAATCTTTTTTAATCTTTTTAAATTTCCGTTTTGTTTTTAATTTTGGAAGGAAGAAAATTAATGCAATAAATGAAAAGAATATGCAAAGAAGACCCAAAACAAAAAATTTGCATCAAATTTTGCATCTTCATTACCATCGAAATCATAATCAAATCTCATTCTTGCCTTTACAAAAAACACCCAATTCAAGCCTAATCTCTTATCCGATCACAATAGAATCTAACGTATTTCCAAATTTCACCAATTGGAACTAATAAAAAATATCAAGGTCTTGAATACAAGGCACCATGCCAAAAGGGTCATAACAAGCCCTGGGATAAATCACTAAACCCAAACAAGGATATGCAACCATCTCAATCAACAAAAAGGCTATATTGACTTCCCCTCTATCATAGCAAATACACCTCTTTCAATACATAAAAATGACGACAAGACCATTAATCGAAATCTTTCCCCTAAAAAAATTCCCAAACCCAAAATCCGGGGTCCGAAGACCCAAAAATTTATTTCTCCCGTCAATTCCATACAAAATATACGCTTCGCTAATCAAAAACCCCCCTAAAGTAAGTGATAACCTACCTCGAAGAAGACAAGAGCCACGAACTACTCCATACGAGCCTTCTATTTGGAAGCCCAAAAAAGAAAGTCTAGAAATATAATGCTAAGTAAGCAATAAACCCAAAAAAAATGGGGGCAAATTGGGTAAGAGGACCCAAATTTCTTTACCCTTTCCCCAAAGGGAAACCCATTAAATGGAAAATTTTCATAATCTTCCAATTTATGGGTTTCTAATCAATTTAATCCGTCCAAAACAGTTTTTAGTCCAAAGTTCCCCTTTTTTTTTAGAACCCTAAGTCTCCCAAAACACAATTCCCCCACAATTAAATAATTTCCCATCCTGAAGGGATTAACCCTCCGATGATTAAAACAATAAAATCAAAAACCCCTTAATTATTCTAAAAATTTAACAATTTTAGGGGTTTTAGTCTTTTTCATTAACCATTTAAAGAACCTTAACTAGCATAAGAATTAAAAATTTTTGGGGAAAGAACAAGAAAAGGGTTAAAACTTAAACCCAAAAGGGGAACTTCACCCAAACCGTAAAAATCGCCTCTTCCCTTTTTTTGGGCTATTTTTTATGTTAGTGGTAAAAGAATCAATTTAAAAATATAAAAAGGGTTTCTATCTCCCCCCTCGGCCCCTTCGGGGGCCCCATTAAACCGCAAAGTTTTCCCCACCCCTACGGCGGACCAAATTTAAATCCCACAGCCCCGGAAGGGGCCTTCCCGTTTTGGCGGGCCGGCTGGGCCCACCTCCCCCCCCCGCCGGCGACCCCCCCCGCCCGCCGGCCCGGCCGTTCCCACCGGAACCCCGAAATTTTTTCCCATTTTCACCCAAAAATCCCCAAATCAATCCCAGGGCCCACGACCAAACCAAAACGCACAAAAAGTAAAAAAGCACTACGGAAATCACCCTTTTGGCCCCCCGAAATTCCCGGCGGGTCTAATTTACTAAGTCACCCCTAAGGGAATAAACCTTTTTCCCAAACAATTCAAACATAAAATCAAATGCCTGGGTTTAAGAATTTAACTCTTTGTTCAGAGACTCGTTTTTTTGGGCCAAAAAGGGGCCCGGGGGTAAAAGGAAAAAACGCCCCAAACGACCTGGAAATTCAAATAATTTATTTTTCCTACATCCGAGTGTTCAAACTTCAAAAAAGGAATTTTGGGTTTTTATCACTTAAGAATCTTCCAGATCCCCCAAAAAAAACGGCCCTTGTAAGGATCCTTTTTCAAACCAATTAGCTAGGCTCATCAATTGAATCCTTCCCTCATAATGCGGTGAATCTTATCTCCATTCGGCCATTTCTGAATCTCTTCTCCCCAAAATTTGCAATATATCATGGGGTTTCCACCCTTGATAAATCTTTTGGATCATTTGTGAAACTTTTAACGATGAGGATCCCTTTTTCACGAACCTTATACTTATCTTATCCATTATCTCTTTGTGTTGGTATTTAAATTTCCAGTCTTCCTTGATCATAAAATTAAATTTCCATATGAATTTCTCAAAAAATCCCTATAACTTCTACCCGGGATTTCCCTTAAGCCCTGGTGTTCAAATTAACCCCCATTTTGGGGAAAATCCCAAAACTCTAGTAATCTTAAATTAGCTCTGCCACCTTCTAACATTGGGTCAAGATCCCTCTTTCAACACAGTCGATTGATGGTTTCGTCTATTTGAACCAATCTTTGTACTAAAAACCTGGTATATTATTTCAATTGATTTTGTTCCCCCTTTTTAATGGCATTTCTTCTCTTTCATGTTCCCGGAACAAGATAAGAGGCCTTTTCTTAATATATTTTCTTCAATCGGGCCTTTTAACCCGCCACTATTTAATAATAGTTTGTTCTGGAAGCCTTCCCCTCTATACCCGTAAAAAGGGAAAAAAAATAGGGGCAGTTCAAGTAATAAGCCGGCAAACAAGTGTTGAGTTGTCTCCTCCTGGGGGTTTGAGCAACACCAACACTTGGCCATGTTATACTTCATTGTTTTAGACATCATCCAAAAGGGATCTTATATTTCTAACATCTTCATAGAAAAAAAAAAAATTAAAAAAGGGAACCCCTTTCCCCCTTTTCTTTCCCTTTCCATTTTTTGCCCCTTTCTTAATTAATGTATTCCCATCGGTTGTAAGAAGTCTCCTTTGTGTCAAATCCCCCAACTTTGTACAATTCTCTTTCCATTCTGGTGGACTTATATTATTACGTATTTTGAACAATCTCAAAGATAACACACTTCAACGTTAGTATTCCTTATCCTCCTCCCAAAACTCACACATTTTGAATAGTATCATCAAATCTCCACCAACATTTTCATAATAAAAAACTCTAAACTACCAATTATCAAAGTAAAATTGTGAATTACCTATTTTTGGATTTCCCCCGATGCTCAACCAAAACCCCACCAACCATTTTTTTCCCTGTTGTGACCCTACTTCCTTGGAAATTTTTGCGTTTCTTTTTACAATATTTGTTGCTAATAAAAGCACTCCATAGGAAGGTTTTTTTCCTAAAATTCCACCATAACTTCAATACAAACCTGGAAACATCATGTAAGAACTTAAACCTAAACTCTCATTCATTGGAACACACACGATTTCAAAATGCCCCTGTTTGCACCACCTGGTGTTGCTCTAAAAAAAATTTAGCAAATAATTTTTGGGATTTGGTTGATAACACCATCGGTGGGTTAACAAAAAGATAAAAAAGAATTGCCATACTTTGCAAAACATGCTTAATCAAGATAACTCTCCTTTAAAAGATAATATTTTGCCTTTCAACTAAAACCTATTATTATCTTAAAAAAATAGATTGAAAAAAACCTTGTCCTTCACTATGATAAATTGTGCAAGGAAAAGGGGGGAAAATCCCCCCTTGTGATTCCCTTAGCAAATTTTAAGGGCTCCTCTCCTGAAATTCCCTCTATAAACAACATTTTTTTTTTTTTTCTTGCTGGATCTTCTCATTTTCTCTAAAATATCCATGATCAACTTCAAAGAGAATATATCGTAAGAAAAAAAAAAAAATAATCATATCATCGGTTGCTAACTAATTGATCTTTGGACACCATTTAGGTACCCCAAATCCTAAATTGTGGAATTAGATAAGTATTTAAATTTCTTTAAAACCTCGTGTCTAAACAAGTAGGGGGGTAGTGCTTTTGACTATCTCTTCTTTTGGGGTACGGGGGCAAGAACCTCTTACAAGTCCAACCTCTCTTGCTTCTTTTTTTTCCCCCAAAGTCAACTGTTGTGTTTTTCCCCTTTTCCAAAATTTTTTATTCTACTCTCTCTTCTCATTATTATTCCACTTAAGTCCCTTATGTACTTATTCTTTTTTCTTTGCATCCATTGTTGTTTTGGGGTTTGTACCCCCACCACTTTGCCACTTCCCCCGGGGCTTTTTTGGGGGGCCATTCCCACCATTATTGTTTTACTTGTATTGTCTTTCCTCTTTTTTCATTTGTCTTTCCATTCGGATGTAGGCCCGCATTCCTTCTATAGGTTGAAGATCACAATATTTGGGGGGGATATATTTGATTTGAATCCACTTAGAATGATTTTTTTTCCGGTTCTTTTCAAAATATTGAAATTTTTTTTGGGTGTTTTGATAAAACAATCTCCCCCTTTTCTTTTTGCATAGCTAGGTCTAGTTTTGTTTGCAATGATATCAACAAGGTTTCGACGGATGCCAGAGAAGACTACTTCTCAAACCGAATTTAAGCAATTAAAGAAAGCTAATCCGGCCAAAGCACAATCTTCCCTTTTTTCCAAAAGAGTCACTTAATGATCTCATTTGACGGTATTTGAGTGCACCTTGAGTAATGGGGTAGATATAGCTCACATAATCTTCAAAAAGTGATAATCTAATCAATATATATATATCTACCCTCAATCAAGCCAAATGTGCTTGCCCTTTTAAAACCCTTTTCGGGATAACTTTCATTCTTTGTTGCCTTATATCTTTGAAAATTTCCCCAAAAAAAGCGAAGATTTTTTTGTAATATCATCCCGGCCTCGGGAAAAATTCCGGGGGCCCTTAGTTTTTTTGTACATCCCCCCACCCATTTAAGGGGAAACAAAAACAATAACAACAAACCGGTTTTAAACCCCCGGGGGGTCGGGAAGGGAAAGGTGGGGACTTACCCCCCCATGGTAGGAGGCTATTTTTGGGCCCCGACTCAAAAGAAAAAAAGAAAACAAGGAGAAAAGTGGATCCAAAGCAAACAAAGCAATGCGAAAAGAGAAAAAAAAAGGGGGAAAAGTTGTAAAACCGTTTAAGGGGCAAGGGATATATTTGTTTGCACTTTTGGTTTAAAAAGGTTAACATATTTCATCCCTAGGCAAACGAGGGGGCTAGGGGTTGTGTCGAGGCTTTAAATGTGAATTTTTATGGTGCTGGGGTTTAGGTTGGGGGGTTTTTGGGGTATTGAATATAGGTGGGGACCGGGGGAAACTGGCCCATGCATGGTGGCCCCCGCGGGGAGTCTTTGGAAGTTTGGTTGGGTGGGTTTGGCAGAGAGCGTTTTCAAGGGTGATAATAAACCTTTTGACATTCCTTTTTCCGGTGATATTCCTATATTTCCCCCTTTTTAAATTTTTGTGAACCTTTTTTGGAACGGGGGCAAATTTTATAACTTTGACAAAATTTTTACATAGGTTTCAAATTTGTAAAAGTAAAAAATTTATATTTAGAAACTACATAAAAAGTACTATAAATCATGCTAATTTAATTCAAATAATTTAGAAATAAGGGAAAGAAAAAGTGGTAAAAACCCCGTAGATTCCCCCAAAAACTAAAGGGTTTACATAAATTGAAACAGAGGAGTACTAAACATGTTAGAAAAGGACTTAAATAATAAACTACAATAAGACAATAAATGCGAAGGGGTAAATTGAAACAGGAGGGAGTCTAAACATGTTAGAAAGGGACTTAAATAATAAACATCAT
>NW_026722439.1:0-10170 GCF_029784015.1 Lycium ferocissimum | reverse complement strand
TAAAAAATCCTAACACAACATTCGATTTGAAACGCATTCTAAGATAAATTGTCTTCTTTTACGAATAGTCCAACAACTTCCAATCCAACTTTGCACCTTCAAATCAATATCAATATTTCCATGTTTATATTTTAATTAAAGATCATTCAAATACAATTCGGAAGCATTTCATATCATTCTACAAAATATTTACAAAACATACAAAAATTCCACCAAAACCATAATTCATCCGAAATCTCTAATCTTCGACATAAATATCCATAACACATTTTTATCCTCCAACTTCATTAACAATAATCATAATTCACACACTTAACAATTTCATTTCATCATTACATAAATCTTCCATAAAATCACAAAATTCCCTATAACAACTTACCAACCAATCTTTCATGCCAATATGGACTTGCATCCCTCCAAATTCACCAACTAACATAATAATTCTCGTTTAGAACTCCACTTCCATAATTACACCAGAAACTACATTGAAATCACATAAGTTCCTATAATCATTTTCAACCATTTTTCATGCCATCATAAAACCATTTTCTTCCATTTCCATCACAAAGTTTCAACAACACAACTAGAATACTACATAAAATTCAACTCATATTGCCTATGCATCAATACATATTCACGGCCATATACCCATATACACACCCACTTTGCAAACTTCCATATTTCCATAAATTCTACTATTTCTACATACTAAACATAAACAAACCTTCATAACATAAGAAAAGGAATTAATTCTTACCTTTTCCTCCTATCTTCTTCACTTGTCAAAGATTGCTAAATTGGTGAAAAAAGTGCCCTTTCCTTCCAAAATAATTACACCAAGTTGTGTAGGACCTTTGAATTAGTAGGAATACCACAAGAAAAATAATTTTGGGAGAAGATTTCAAAGGAGCAAAAATTTGGAGTTATGGCCGAATGGCCTCTCCTTTGCTCTTGTTTCTTTTGTTTTTCTCCTTGTCAATTTGTCTTGAAACCTTCTAAGTGATAAATATTGACTAAATGGTCTTTTATACATTTATCACATGACTAATTTAAATGGATTTGGGTCCTTTATTAAGGACCATGTCCATACCTCCTCACTTGGGCCTCATTTTTCTCTTATTTTTTTTGGGCCCAACCCTGGGTCTGAGGCTGGGCCTAGCCCACTGACCTTTCGAATTCAAAACGTTCATATCTCCTTGTACCGACATCACATAGGAACCCAAGACCTATGGTTGGAAAGCTAATTCAATTATCTACAACTTCTATTTCTTGGTATTTTCCCAAATTCCAAACTTATAATACCGTTGTTGCCCCTCAAAGTCGGGTCACCCGAAAACGTTTTCTTAAAAATATTCGTTTGGAGGGCTTCCACTTTTGATTTGGCCCATGGTCCTTCATGAGTTGTGTTTAACTTTACATATGTGATTCATATAACTTGTCACATGTTCCAAAAAAAAAAAAAATCTTAACGTGTGGGCCCCACCTCAGCTTACAAATAATCCGACGTTCAAAAATACGGGATATAACACCACCGAACACCACTCATTCCGTTATCTATATGCTCTCATTCATAATACTTGCTCAACTTCATAGAAATATATCCTCATTTGCAACATAATCACTTTTATAAACATAAGCCCTTTCGGCTATCAATATATATATATATATATATATATATATATATACACATACAACTATGGGACCATACTACCCACACGTGCGTATCTACGAGCCTCTACTAGAGTACTAGACATATGGACGGGACGGACCCCGTCGTGCCCAATCATGAGTATATACATATATGTGCCAAAAGAATAACCAATGGCACCTCAGACAATGGAGTGCTCACGCCGCCTACTAGCCCCGGATCCGCACCGTCTCACAGGCCTACAGAACAACACAAACAAAGAAAACGGACGTCCACACGAACATTGTCTGCCCCAGTATGTAAGTGCAGGAATGAAATAAGCATAGTAAGCATTTCATAAGTCATGGGATGGAGATACAACCTGTGTACTCATATAATCATAGATACATTTCATATACATTCATCATACATAAGCACGTCATATACATTACCATAGCGTATGCCTTATCGTATCACATATACATCATCATGCCATGCATGCGTCGTCATATCAATCATACATCATGTCGTTAACCCGCGTTCGGGTAACCATCGTAATGCCGCCCCTTGGTGGTGTCATGCCCGGCCCTCTAGGCTCGGTAGAATCCAGCAGCCCGCATTGAAGGGTACATGCCCGGCCATCTAGGCGCGGTGGGAATCGTACGCATCCCGCCTTAGCGGTGACATGCCCGCCATCTAGGCGGGTGGAATCGTATCCGTCATACGTAGCATGCATTTATCATCGTATATTATACATCATCATAGTCGTCATTCATTTCATACATATTATCACGACCCAACCCCGTGAGCCGTGACTATGCTCCGATGCGGCACCCAAACACACCTATCAAACGCTATCACAAATTATATCAAACGCGTCCAAGTATATAACGAGAGCCGACAAGGCTGAGTTTTGAAGTCATGTAATTTCCGGAAAAATTTCGGCGGGTTTCCTTTGTTCATGACTATCCAACATAACCCTGCACGCAAAATACCAACAAGGTCACACAGTAATAACAGCAACATATATACATATGCGGGCGGACGGGGGCGCGCGGCACGGAATCGCCCAAACACAACATATACAAACACAATTAAATGGAAGTAGGCACGACCCCGCGTACGTCTACGTACCTCTAAACGTACGTACGTAATCGGATGATGGGACGGCTCCCCCGCCGTACCCCCCCCCCGAACGAATATATACAAATGCATGAACAAATATATACCAAAAATATAAGCTCCGAATGAGAGGAGCACTCCAAATAGCGTAAGGGTGTCCTAAACAGGTGGATCACCAAACTATGCTGTACGTACGAAACGGCATGAAACTTCCCCGAAGAGAGCGGGGGTCGTACGAAATATGTACTGAGTATGCAAAGCAGAAAATGTAGTATACAAATCTGAGTCATGATCGAAATAGAGGTACAGAAAATAAATGCATTTCCAAAATATCAAAATATTACTTTCAAAATACAAGTCATGCATAGGGCACAGAAAATATGGTCGCCCGCCCGTCAATGGCGCCATAACACAGCATAACACCAGAAAGTTTCAAATCTCCGAATCTCCGTCACATATCATACACAGCATATCGCCATACACAACATCACACCAGTTATAAGTGGAACCCGGCCCTTCGAGCGAGGAACTCGATGAACCATGAACACAAGATAACACCGGAGTATATCATAATGCGCACGACAACAGAACCGGCTCCGGAACCGAACGATATCATAGTAAGCACGAGCGGAGTAGTGAGTAATCATATGCATAAAATCGTTATCATAAATCCAAAAGATAAGTAAGATAGTCATATTCGAAATCGGAATAATAATTATTACTTTTTGTCTCAAAAGTTATCGAATTCACATAAAAGGGCGTCGCGGGACCCACGGACGAGTATAGACCCGAACTGAGCCCGCCTATGAAAAACATACTCATTCTATATCATACAAACTCCTACGAAAATTTCAAAGCAATCCGAGCTTTTCCGAGAAAGTTATGGGCGTTTGTAGTTTTAGAATCGTTAAAGAATAAATTCTTTCAAAAAAAAATCAGCTTTCACATAACCTTTGCAACTTATGAATTCCAAGGATATAAGGATCAATGTTATGGCATATTAGCACAAGAATACCAAGGAAAAAAATGCGAATCATAGACAAGCTCGGATTGCGAGAATAGAATTTCCTAGAGGCTCGTATCATAGCCTATTTTAACTAAGGCATGCCAAAAGAAAAGGCTACTTTACATACCTCAAACGCTCTCCAATATGATCCAACTCAAGCTAAATCCATCCTATGATTCGGGCTTTCCACAATCTATAAACAAGCCATAAAATGCCAAACATTAGCTAAAGACTTTTTGGACATTAAATTCCAATTTCGCCCCTAATTCTACAGAAATTTGGGCAGCATTTCCCCTGTAAATAGGCTACCCCGAGAATTTAACTCGGCCAAAACAATCAACAACAACAACAATAACCAACCTAGCAACATCAACAACCAATCCGGAAAGCAATACAACAATAATAACTCTATTTTCCATTATTCAACAACTTACATAAACTCAATTCGACGACTTGCATTCAAGCCAACGTCGACGCTTATACATCCACATACTAACCCGAACCCATACCAACAATATTTAAAGGCATACTAAGCAATTCATACAACATTTCCAACAACCCAAATTTTTCTCCAACTCAGCCGAATTCAGCCCCAAACCCAAGAACCCCACTTTTTGTCACACCCCGACCTTACTAGGGTGTGATGGGCACCCGACCCCGCATTCGGAGCCGAGCGAACCCGCTATCTCTTATTACCTATCTAATCTCTTTAGATTCTTAAATCAATTGAAGGTAAAATACATAGTAAAATTTTTAAAATCTTTTCGTCGTTTCTCAATTAAACACATGCATACCGTAAACATAAGGGCTCAGAATATAAGGTATAATAAAAATACATCAACTAGTGGAACCCTTTGTAAAGCCGACACTCTAGACCCACGACTCTGTCTAAAGTCTCTAACTCAACATGACATCATAGCATAGGACTCTTGACCCGGCAACTCTCCGTATAAATGGAGATAACTCCGCCGGAACATCTTCTATAATGGCTTCGATCATCCGGGTGTACCGCGCGTACGAAACGCAGCCCCGAAGAAGAGGGGTCGATGAGCGTTGTACCGAGTATGTAAGGCGTAAATGATAACATAATAAAATAGAATGAGACATGAACAGCGTATAATAAGAAGATATGGGAAATAAGGGAAAAAGGATTTGACTGTATCCGCTTGCCTCTCGAGGCGGAATTATGCATGCTCACTTTTACCGTTATATATATATATATATATGCATCCATAACCTGTCTGAATCACATAATATCATTAGCCCGCGTCCGGGGTAAACATCTCTTGCAGCGCCACTAGTGGGGATCGTGCCCGGCCAACATAGGGGTTGTAATCATACGCCGCCCACTACGCTTACCGTAGTGGTGGTCGTGCCGCCCTCTAGGCCAGTGTGGTTATGTGCTGCCCACTACGCTTACCGTAGTGGTGGTCATGCCCGGCCCTCTAGGCCAGTGTAACATCCATCATAAGCATGCATTGGAGCCCAATCAAAAATTATAACTTTATCGGAGTGACGTAAGGTCGGAAACCTCCGATTACATTATGGATTAATCATCATGACTTTGTCTCACCTTGAAGGGACTATTAATATAAGGCGAGACTATCAATGGAGAGTAACATCGTGAGGAAGCATAAAACGGATCATAAGACATCGTTCGTATAATTGGAATCTTTAAATTAGTCGTTATCCAAAAACAGCTTAACATTTCATATCGTCGTATTCATGGTAAGAACATATCCTTGACATTCGTCATAGACATTTTCTCTGCCATCTGGCATCATCATTGTCATCATAAAATCATAGTCGTTGTTTTAGTCATAAAAACTTTTCAAAATCGTAAAACTTGATTTTGGAGAAAAATGAATATTTTGGGAAACATTTATAAACTTTTAAGAAGGAAATTATACCTTGGAACCATTACTTCTAACTTTTTTGAAAATGAGAACGTTATGGAAGCATTTATAAAATCTTACATACGAATCATGCCATAGAAAGAAAAGGGACGAGCCTTAACATACCTGCGCCGCGCCTTAGTAGTTACGCTTATTCGTCCAAACTTGTTAGTCTACATTCAAGAGAGTTGACATAATCGTTTGTTTCATTACCATACACTTGTCTTAACCCTTCAAATACATTTACTTGTTATCCGTCACTTTTTGGCAAAGCATCTCCCAAATTACACCATCCCCCGAGAATCTACTCACCAATTTTAATCAACAACAATCCGGGAATTCAACCCGGCCAAACTATCAACAATACCAACAATTATCCTAGCAACACTTCAATATCCAATTCAATTCAATTCGATTCACATAATCTTCCAACAACTCAATCAACATACTACTTTTATCCGAAACCTTCTATTTCAACAGCTATACGTTTCATTCTCATTCATATACGTTAACTTCAACAACAACCTTCATTGTACATCACATAATCCATAACGACGACAATTAGAATGTCAAATTAGATCAATTTACCATAACTTACCAAATCACCTACTATTCGGTTACAACAACTTCTTACATATTTTCATGTATTTCCATCCATCTCTATACATTCCAACAACACAAGATTTCATAAAATTTATTCATTTCTTTCCATGCAATACAACACACACCCGCACGGCCAACTCATGCAACACACGGCCACAACACTACATGCACACTTCCATAAATTTTCATTCATTTCTTGACATAATGACAACAACCAACATGCTACATACACACACGGTCACACCATACACCACACGGCTATCACTACATTATATATGTTTCATGAATTCCATCCAATTCTTGACATTACCACAACAACCAACATGCTACATACACTTAATCCATTCTTTCTACATAATATAACACATGCACGGCTAACCACTATACATGCACACTTCAACAAGCAAGATTCCATGTTTTTCATTCATTTCTCCATACTACAACATATACCAAGCATCTATAACACATAAGAGAAGATTGGTTCTTACCTTTTTTTCTTCAACTTTCCACTTGGCTTAGGATCATGAACTTGTACAAATGAATGATTTTCTTGTTCCAATGACTCTTCCACGTTATAGAGGACCTTCCAATTACTTGGAATACAAAAAGAAAATGATTTTTCACCATCAATTTCCCATGGCTCATTTTTGAGAGCCATGGCCGAAACCCTTCCTTGCTCTCTTCTATTTTTTTTTTTCTTTCTCTCTCTTTCTCCCAACTTAATTCATGAATTAATCCCCTCTCTGCTTATATACTTAGTCTCCTCCAATAGCAAAGGAACACATGTCTTGTTCTTGAAATTTCTTCATTACATCAAAGATGACTTGTTGTGTCATCTTCTCTTTTCTTTTCTTTTTTTTCTACTCTCTTAAATTAAAAGATGACCACATGCTCCCTTGTTTCTTTTTCTAGAGTTTCTCCCTTTTTCTTGAAATTTTCTTAAGTCAAAATAAAGAAGACTGATGTCTTGCCATGCAAGCTTTGTCCCCTTTTCAAGACTTTTCTAGAACTTTTGTAAAATTATCATTTTACCCTTAGCCTTTCCGCAAAATTACCATGATGCCATTTGCAAATTTCCCTTTTTGCCCTTAACCTTTCCCAACATTTTCATACTAATAATAGTCATAAATAATATTTATAACAACTCGTCCATTAAAATAATTTTTGGAAACATAGTCTTGTCCTTACTTCTCACCATTGTCTCACAATATCCGAACGTACGAAATACGGGCTATAACACTTTTCACATTCCTCATTCTCAAATCATGATTTGTATCCACAATTCACATTCTAACAATGCTATTCTCATCAATATATAATTTACATTAAATGTACAATAATCTCCAAATCAGTCCACAACAACTACAACATCAATTTAAGTCATTAGACATTCATTTCCAACATAGAATTCACAACGACGACGACTAAAACATTAAGCAATATTCATTCGTTCATTGTCATATAATATGACCCATTTCGACCAACACTACACATATACATATATGGATGATTCTCAATCGTTCTTCACTTTACAATGATCATAATAAACTAACAAGGCATTAATTCATAGTTCCAACACAACACAACAAACACCCACTTTACACGGCTAACACCACACACACAAAACTCACTTCCAACATTCCATATTTCATGATTTTCCTCCATTATAACATACTATAACAAGCATACAACCTTTATAACATACAAAGCATAATCAAATCTTACCTTTTCTCTTCAATTTCCCAATAGCGTAGGGTTTCCAAATATGAAAATTAGTGGGTTGATCGCTCCAACGATGCTTCCACGCTACTTAGGGACCTCAATATAGTGGGTTTACATCAATGGAATAATTTTGGAAGAGCTAAAAATGGAGGTGGATTTTCCTTGGGCTGGCCGAGAGCCTCTATGGAGGTTTTCAGCTTTTGCTCTTTTTTTTCTAAGTGTGGAAATACAAATGAAGACTTGTGGTCATCTTTTAACTAATATATGAAGTGTACAATTCCCTTGGCCCACATTAATGTGTTGTTCCAATTAAACTTGAACACAATTTGTGTGGGCCATTTACCCCACTTACACGGCTAGATCATGGAAATAATGGATGATTTTCAACTTCCAATTTTATCACTTTTGGTCCCAAATTTTCCTAATTGTTCCATACCAACAAATTCATGCACAACTTATATCTTAAAATAAAATCGAAGGTCAAAAATTCTGACTTTGTATCCCGGAATAGTTTTGTCCTTAACTTATCATAATTAGTCCGGATTGTTCCAATGTACAAAAATACGGGTTCTAACATCCTCCCCCCCTTAAGAACATTCGTCCTCGAATGTTAGATTAACACTGCAGTCCATACAAACCATTTGGGGAGTTTCCTTTTCAACTATCACAACAAATGCATTTACCAATAACATAGTTAAGTAGAGAATTGGATTACCCGTGGGTGAAATAATAGGTGAGGATACTTCTTCTTCATCTGCTCCTCAGCTTTCCAGGTCACTTCCTCTCGGTTATTATTCCGCCACAGCACTTTAACAGAAGCCACATCTTTGTTCCGCAACTTTCTTTCCTGACGATCCAATATGGCTATAGGCTGCTCCTCATAAGATAACTCCTCTGTGACCTGAATATCATCTACAGGAAAAACTCTGGAGGGGTCACCAATACATTTACGAAGCATAGAAACATGAAATACCGGATGTACGGCTCCCAAATCAGCTGGCGTATCTAACTCATAGGCAACCTTGCCTATTTTACGAACAACCGATAAGGCCCAATATATCTCGGACTGAGCTTCCCTTTCTTACCGAATCTCATAACACCTTTCATAGGCGACACTTTCAGGAAAACCCAATCGCCAATCTGAAACTCTAAAGGTCGACGGCGATTATCTGCATATGATTTCTGTCGACTCTGGGCTGCCAATAATCTCTCTCGAATAAGTTTCACCTTATCCACGGCTTGCTGGACCACATCTGGGCCAATCAACTCAGTCTCCCCAACATCAAACCAACCGATCGGTGACCTACACTTTCGGCCATACAATGCCTCATACGGTGCCATCTGAATACTGGAGTGGTAGCTGCTATTATAAGCAAATTCAACAAGCGGCAAATGGTCATCCCGGCTACCTCTCGGGAATCTATAACACGGGCGCGCAACATATCTTCCGTCCGAATAGTGTGCTCGCCCCCGTCCGTCGGACCGGGGATGGAATGTCAGACCGAGACTCACCTGCGTCCCCAATCCTGCCTGAAAGGATCTCCAGAAATTGGCTGTAAACTGGGCACCTCTGTCGGAGATAATAGATAAGGAAACTCCGTGAAGTTGCACAATCTCCTTGATATAAAGCTCGGCATAATCCTCAGCTGAGTAAGTAGTCCGAATCGGAAGAAAATGGGCCGATTTCGTCAGCCGATCAACAATAACCCAAATGGAATCATACCTCCGTGGAGTGCGAGGTAAACCTGTAATAAAATCCATATTAATGATCTCCTTCCACGTCGGTATCTCCATTCCCCGCAATAGCCCCGCTTCCGGTGCTCAATCTTAACTCGCCGGCAATTCGGACAACGGCGTGTCACGACCTAATCCGTAAGACGTGACTAGTGCCCACCGGGGCACCCGTACGTACCAAATTCCCAAAAATAGTAACGCAAATATTTAATAAAATTTGGTAATTTCTTTCTATTTTCATATAGCCAAAATTAACCTGCACGCAGAAAATACCAAGAAGGCCACACAGGGCCAACATAACCATATACACAAATACAGGCGAGCCGGCAAGGCTGCCGTGGCGGTGAACCGCCCAGAATATATCACACATACATATACTGTACAGACATAGCCATAACCCACGTACATATCCACAGGGGCCCCCGGGAAAAACGAAATCTATGACGGGGCGGGGCCCCGGT
>NW_026722438.1:0-7430 GCF_029784015.1 Lycium ferocissimum | reverse complement strand
ACTACGAATATGAGAAGAACAAGATTCTTAGATTACAAACAAGGCAAGAAAAATTTTTGGAAGAGGGGGGGGGATTCGTGCCGAAGGAGGAGTATTCTCTTGGAAGTTTTTGATGATCTTTCTTGAAAATTCCAAAGGAAATCTTAATACTTATCACTTAAGGAGTCATGCATGGCACATGACTTTTTAAAAGGGCTCGGAGCCAAGCCTAGTGGCGGCCACCCCATGACCTCGGCCTAAATTTTGTTCCAATTTTTTTTTTTTGGCCCAATTCATTAAAAGTCCCGTTTGTAATTTTAAACTAAATTTTCAAAATCTAAAATTACCACGGCCTTCCCCGAGGTCTTTACACCAATAATATCATAACCAACATAGTCATATCAACTAAAATCAAAATATTTCCTCATAACGCACAAGTCTTAATTATTTCCATAATTTCCGATTATGCAAAAACACGGGACATAACATTTGGAATATAAGGAGCAAGCATTATTAAGTATATTTAATGAGTGAAGGATGTAAATAAGGTATCTGAAGATTTTATAAGGAAATGGTGGAAGAAATGAAGTAGTACGTCTTTGGAAGAAGGATGGGTAATGTTTTGTGTGAAAATTTTGGTCCAACTTGGGGGACGAATATCTCTTAGCATATGAAGTGTTTTGAAGTGAAACAGAAGCCTAAAATAAAGTTTGTCGAGTCTAGTTTCCAACGCAATAAACCACTTGTCGATAGGACATCAGAGTAGAGAATTATGAACGTTACAAATTCAAGCCGACAAGCAGAAACGCATACTCTGTCAAGACAACCAATATACTACAAGTAAATTGCTACACTGACTCGACCCAAATTTGACCCCTATATAAAGGGTAAAAACCTCTTTTTTTTTCACAGATTTTGCCCAGAAAATTCTAGAAAATTTGAAGAGGAGTGAGGGAATCAAAAAGTAAGCAATTTTCCAAGTGGCGGAGTATTAATCGAAGCTCGGATAAACCCATAGATGTGATTCTAGTATGGTTTGCGGTGGATTCAAGGTGGATATTGAAGATATCGTTTTAACAAAAATAAGGTATGAATCTCTCCTTATTAATATTACTTTTGGTTTATTTACGAAGATAGAGTGATGAAATGGTTGTATAATAAAGTTGTTGGTTGAGAAATTGGACAAACATCGTGTGAGATGTTTTATGGAATATTTTGGTATTGATGATGATATTGTTGATGTTGGTGCTGTTGTAGTTGTTGTTGTTATTGGTTGCTGAATTGAGATTTTGGGCTCGGCATATAAACAGGAGAGATGCTACCGAAATTTCGGTAGATTCTAGAAATGATTTATTTGAAGGACTAAGACAAGCATATAAAGGTGAGTCTAACAATAGTATAAATTTTCTTGAATACAGATTTACGAGCCTGGGAGGACAAGCGTTGAGTAGTTAAAGTTAAGGCGACCAAAAAGGTATGTTAAGGCTAAACCCTTTCTTTCTAAAGGCATGATTCTTTTGTTATAAACCTTTGTGCCATATCCATAATATCCTTGCTTCCACAAATGCTAGAAGTCTATGAATCTCATGGTACTTACGATATTATTGAGCTTATTCATGATCTTGAGACTATTCTTTGAGATTGATCTCACCTCATAATACTTGTTCTTTCGAGGTGAGATATAGCGATGACGATTCTATTTCTAATGCTATTTAAGTTCATGATTCTCGAAACTCCCATGACATCGTCGACTTCACCTTACGATAGTTGATCTTCTAAGGAAGGATATAGTGATAATGATAATGCTAATGATGATGTTGATTTCATTTATGTATTTTTTTTATGTTTATATATGTATGTAAGTATGCATTGCACTCCCACTGATCAGCTGGGGATAACACCGCTCCTACATGGACGAGCAAGATAATACCGTGCTTATATGGCCGGGCAAGATAACACCGTGCCTATATGGCCTGGCAAGATAATACCGGGCTTATATGGCTGGGCAAGATAACACCGTGCCTATATGGTCGGGCAAGATAATACCGTGCTTATATGGCCAGGCAAGATAACACCGCGCTTATATAGCCGGGCAAGATAACACCACGCCTATATGGCCACGCAACATAACACCGTGCCAATGGCCGGGCAAGATGCTATATATATTACCGTGCCTTAATGGCCGGGCAAGATGCTATATATATTACCGTTCCTTAACTGTCGGACAAGATAATATACGGATATGTGTGGAAAGTTTTTTTTAAAAGCTAAGCATGCACGACATTCGCCTTAAAAGGGCATTCAGAGGCATATAATGATCTCTTTTATATTACTTTATCTTCATACGTTCATTATATTATTTTCTACGTTCGGTATCTCTTACTATGTTACTATTCATGTCTTACATACTCGCACATCGTCGTACCGACGTCCTTTGTGGACGCCGCGTTCATGCCCGGTGTGGATAGACAAGACGAGGATCTTTCATCGTAGGTCGCTTTCGGCTACCGCCATGATTGGTGAGCTCCACTTCTTCCGGAGTGCCGCCGAGTCCGGATGTATATGTTTGTATGATTTTTGTTCGGGGCATGTCGGGGCTCCGTCCCGACTTGAATACTTCAAATATGTTCATGAGGCTTTGCGGCATGGCTCCTGTGTATAGCTTCGTTATGTTCTGTCGCTCGTTATATTAGCGTCGTGGGTCCATTGGACATATATTTATACATGATATTACGTTCATATCTAGCCTTAGCCTTATTTTGTCATTCGAGACATAGAGAATACAAGTTATGATTTGGTTCGCTCGGTTTCCGTAAGGTGCCAGGTGCCAATCACGCCTTACCAAGGGTGGGGTGTGACAATTCTATACTTAGCCGAATTTTAATCCATTTTGTACAAGTTTTATATGCATTTACACAAGTTTCAAAACATCCAGAATCGGTCCAAGGCAGTTTCAATCCCCAAAGTTTCAATAATGTTAATTTAGTCCAGCAGCTTTCCCTAATATAGCATTCTAAGTCCAAAACAGTTTCAGTCCATTTTTATCCAATTTTTTACACAAATTCGAATTAGTTAAAAAAAATCAGTTTGGCAACTCTAAATTATGTGACAATCATATAAGGGTTCCAATATCTCGAATTTAAAGGCGCAAATATGAATTTAAATTGCATAAAGTAAAGAGTAAGGATTTTGGGCCAGCCAAGCCCAACGAAGGTATTATGCAAGTTTGTCCCTAAGTCCATACGTATGCTCCATTTTGCTCCGTATTCGTTTGACTCGATCTAGATACGTTAGTGGACCCCGTGGGGGCCCACCAACGGGTTTTGGATGGGCATAGAGATAAAAGACACACATGACATTAGTACATGTTCACAAATTAAAGTAAGCGCAAAATTAGAAAGCTATAACAATTATTACAATGCCAAAAAATGAATTACATCAGATTTGGGCCGAGCCCACTTGATACTTTTATGACGGCAGAATAACAAAAAGTAACCCGAATATGAAATAGGCCCAAATAATAAACCACACACAAGTAATAGGCCCAAATATCAAACCCATGCTGAAAATTTCCTAAGTGTTAAAAGATAATATACATGGTATACTACAGATATACTACTCCGTTTTCTCAATTTTTTCTAAGTGTCGAAGCCGTGATATACATGATATACTACTAATATACCTACTAAGACAAAGAGCAAAACCTCATGAAAGGGCATACCCTTTAGGTAAAGGTAAGTTGATATTTGTATACACTCGAATATACCCAACATACACACTTATTGTCAATTAAACTCAGTAAAAAAAATCAGTATTGTAGCAGAAATCCCTCAACCTCTCTTAAATTTCTAATTGTTCCAACAGACCCAAAAGACCCCAAAGATACCAACAAAACAAATCAATGATCCAACAACACTTAAAGGAACTAATGCAGCCTATTTAATCTAAAAATAAAATAAAAAAAACTCACTACTAATCACAGAAGACAATCAAGGTCCAGAGTGGATCTAAACTGTCACGACCCAACCCCGTAGGCCGTGATTAGTGCCCGAGCTGGACAATCGTATACATATCTGTTAGATATAGCTAACCGAAATTAAACACAATATGGAAGCTTGTGGAAACAAAACGTTATCTCCGAACGTCACAAGTATATGTCAAGGTAACCTGCCTCCTGAGGAGTCACAATCAATCAAAAGATAACATAATACACGAGCCGACAAGGCTGTCATAACGTATGGGAACGCCCCAAATATATATGCAAGCCGACAAGGCTGCCACTACATACAACATCCCAAAATATATATATACGCAAGCCGATAAGTCTGCCACTACGTATAGGAACATCCCAAAATATAAGTCATCCTAACATAGCTAAACAACATCTATATACAACCCAGACATATGTCTACAGACCTCTAAGAGTATCAACAGTAACATATGACAGGACAGGGCCTCGCCGTACCCCTGGATAAACATATATATATACATCAAAAGGATCTGTACCAAAAGTCTAGGCTCCGGAACAACGGAGCACTCCAAAATAGCTGAGTAGAAATCCTAAGCTGGAGGATCATCAAAGCGATATCTGCACCTGCGGGCATGAAACGCATGACCCCAGAAGCGGGGTCGTACGAGATACGTACCGAGTATATAAAGCATGAAATACAATAAAGGAAATCATGTCCGAAGTAGAGATTTCAGAGACAAGTATGATAATCAAGAAATCATTGCGTACCGTGCCTTACGAATGAAATCATGCATATCATTATCATATACCATACCCGGCCCATTATGGGACTCGGTGAATAAAGTCGTGTACACGTATACCATACACGGCCCATCGTGGGACTCGGTGCCATAATCATATCATCGTATCATCATATCATCATGTCATTATATCATCATATCATCGTATCATCATATACCGTACCCGGCCCTCTAGTGAGGGACTCGGTGAACAATGTAGTGAAACTGTGCGTGATAACATACCCGGCCCGGGACTCGGTGAAAGATATCATGACAACATGCACGAGCAGAGTAGTGAGTAACCATATGCAAACTAAATCATCATCTGAGACTCAATGGAATATGTAAAATAAACTAACACTCGAGTATCAAAGGCGATAGTCATGTTAGGTACCCTTTGAATATCATTATGGACTATATCAAATAGAGCCTCGGGAATCATAGACATGTATCAAGATAATGTGAAATAGCTTATGGAAGTTAGGAACATTAGTCATCGTAGAGTCCCTAAGAATAGGAGCTTATACATACCAACTACTGTCCAACATATAGAAGACTTGAGAGGCAGTAGCTCAATTACTTTAAGAGTTTTAACATCAAGAAGTGAATAAGTATCATGAATCACCCTCAAAACTTATGAATAGAATTACCCCAAAGCTCATATCATATGTCACTTATATCTAAGACATGCCAAAAGAAAGAAAGGATAGCTTTACATACCCGTCGTAGATCAACAGTAACCAAGCTTGCTTCGTCACTTCCTTTAGCCTATTTAATATGAGAGTAACACTATTGTCAATAAACTACAACTTTCCAAACTTATAAATCTATAACCAATCACTTATGGGAATCACTTCTTAATTCATACTTCTTGATTAGTGTTTTGATTAGTTAAGAACTTAACGGAAATCGAAAAAAGATTTACTCTATATAACTCGCCTAACCCGAACTTCCAATTAATCTCCGATTATCACAACCATACCAACAACCTACACGACAACAACCACATCGACAATAACAACAACAACACGACAACGACATCCACTACCACACGTTCAAGTACTATACCAAGATTAGCCAAAACAAGATTCGAGAATGTCCCGAGACAGCCCGCACAACATACCAAATCAGCCCACATTTTACGACATTCCATAATCTTTAACAGAACGACTACGACATATTCAAGTTACTCTTAATAATCTATAGCCACAACACTTCATCGAGTGACCTTATAATAGTCCAACAATTACAACAATACAATACATAGCCTTAACTATTCTTAGTCCTTCAATTCAACAAGAACTTAGTCCTCCAATTCAACAAGAACAACAACACAACCAAACCAGATCGTTCTCAAAACAATACAATTATAACTTTAAATATCAAATTCCTTCACTTTCATCATATAACCAATGACAACAACAACGACAACACTAATTAAAATTAACTCACCATTTCTAATTAGAACAGCCCCAACATGGCCCAAACGGAACCTTAACATTAACATATACAATTCCTTCACTTTTAACACATAATCCATCATATTAATAACAATAACAACAATCAAACCCAACCTAATTTAAACAACTCCAATTCTGTCCATTTCAACACCAACTCTAATCATGCAATTTTCTTATTTCCAATTCCACTCAATACAATTTAATCTTTCCATTACAACATCATTAACTCCAATTTCATTACAAGAGAAAGAAATCTTACCTTAAATTAGTTAGGGCAAATTCTACAATTACTTACCCAATTCACACCACTTTATCTTCTTCAACATAAACTCTAACCTTGCTGCTCCTTAAACGTGTAGAACACTTAGAAAACAAGTTACAATTTTCCTTCATAAAACTTGAATTGGCCGTGAGCTTACAAGTTGTTGACCATGGTTGTTTGTGGTTCCTCTTTCAATTGGAACATGATGATGAATATGTAGAACACTTTAAGGATTTAATGGTGTTAAGAAAAAATAAAGGGCTGGCCGTGCTTGGTGGAGCTGCCATGGCCGTGGCTCTCTCTACTTCACTTGGTGAAGATGAGAGCTTCTCTCTCTAAGTTCAACTTTGGAATATGAATAATGAATAGCTTGGTCATCAATTTAATTTATATATGCTGTCCATATGGTTGACATGTGTCCAGCCACATGACATGTGTCCCATTAACATCCATGAGCCAATCATATTCAACCATGTCTTAGTGGGGCCCACTTAGTGGTCTAATTAGGCTAATTAATCATAATTAATCACTAATCCCCACTTAATAATCTAATCATGGTTAATTAATCCCCAATCTCCACTAATATTTCTACACTAATAGAAATTTGCAAGCAAGTCGTGCCATATTAATATCGGGGATTAAAAGTCCTTGTCTCATATTCAAAAATAATCTTGTCTTTGAATTTATATCGATTAGCTTACGAATAATCCATCGTATAAAAATACGGGATATAACATCCTTCCCCCCTTTAGAACATTCATCCTCGAATGTTAAACTCATTCCATAAGGTCTTACAAAAATTTTGGGGGGGGGGGGGTGTCACGCCCCAATTTCCAAGGGACGTGATGGGCACCCGACCCTTATTTAGGGCCGAGCGAACCCCTCGACTCTTGCCACACACCTAAGATCCCCGTCAACTATTTAAATCAAATAAAGTAAAATACATAGCAAATGCGTTTTTTTTTTTTTTTTTTTTTCGT
>NW_026722437.1:0-7297 GCF_029784015.1 Lycium ferocissimum | reverse complement strand
AGATTGTACGACTTCATGGTTTTCCCTTTCCCTTTAATTTATTTTAAGGGGACCAAAAACCCCAAAATTTTGGGTTTTTTTCAAAAGGGAAAAATTATCTGACGGTTTCACCCCTTCGTAACAACTAGGACAACATCCCCGAGGATTGCTTAGGGCTTGTGTATTTGGCCAAGGCACGATGATCTTTTTTCCTTTATTTTTGGCAAAAAAGCTTATTTTCCCATATTCAGGCTCCGGGCCTTATATGGGCGGGAGATGGACGCCCAAAGGAGGTTAAAAGGGGAGAACGAAGGGACCATAAATTCAACGAAATACATAAAAGGGATTGAGAGAGGTTGCAGTTTAAAGCCAAAAAAAACCCTGCGGAAACCCAAGAGTTAAAGATAGGTGACCTTTTCCTTTTTTTGCCTTAGAACGGGTTTGGGGGGAAGTGGTTCCATATTGGGCCACATGTTTTTAATAGTGGAACGGGGGAAGAGAGAATTTTTGAGTTAGAATCTAATCTGGTTTTTCAGATCAAGCCGAAGGATTAGATATTCAAGATTTTCCCGGAAGACATCCGGGACCAGCGTATCAACAAAAGGGTTCCAATGGCTAATGAGAAGGTCGATCGTGTTACCCCCCGAAAAAGTTCGGGAAGTCTAGTTTTCGAACAACAAACCGCCCTAAATAGACATCGGGGGGAGATAGGACAAAAAAGCGGGCGGCACCAGGAAATCCCCTCGCGTGAACGTACCAGGGATAGGCGCGAACGCGTTGTATGCTGGGAGTACAACACAGCCGCTAACGCGCTTACTATGAGGCGCGAACGCGCTACCATGTGAAGCGCGACCCGCCATTTCATGAAAGCGCGAACGCGCTAAACTATTTTGAGGCCCGGGTTAGGGACGAAGGTTATATTATAAGAGTGCAAGAATAATATGCATATGACATTTGGATACCATATGGTGTAAATCAGGTAGTGCGTTGCTTAACGAAAAGCCCTCGTTGATGTATGCTAAGTGGGGCCCACACGTTGGAGTTTTATAAAGGACATATGAAGAGACATATGAGTAGTACATGGAAAGTTGAGCAAGTCCTAAGAAGGACCCATAAGCCAAATATGGGCATAAGCCCTCCAAAAGGACGATTTAAGAAAATATTTTCGGATGATCTGACTTGGAGGGGCCAAAACGCCTTTATAAGTTTGAAATTTGGGAAAACTCCAAGAATTCAAGTTGTAGATAATTGAATTATACTTCCAACCATAGGTCGTGGGCCCTCACACGATATCGAGAACAAGAGTTATGACCTTTTTACTGAACGTACGCGCAGTCAGAAAAATTTGGCCCTGAAGGAATTTTATGTCGGTCTAGGCAGAACCTGGACCGTTATATAAAGGGGTTGCCCCCTCATTTTTTCACACCAAACACACAAAAAACCCCTCAAATTTTCCAGAAATTTCCCCAACCTCCCAAAGCTCAACTTTTTAGCCCAAACCAGGTATAATTCCCAAATCCCGGTCCAAACGGTGGATAGTTGCGATTACAAAATTGTGTATTGAGGTGTTGTGGCTTAAGCTCAAGGTGGAGGAGTGAATATATAGCAAATATTACCAAGAGAAAGGTATGAATCTTTTCCTATTTATGTTAATACCGGCTTATTTACGAAGATAGCGTGGTTAAATAATTGTATAACGGGTTGGTTAGTTATGGAAGTTGGAAAACAGCGTGTGGGCTGTTCTATGGATTACTTTAGAGTTGGAGATGATGCTATTGACGTTGGTATTGTTATTGTTATTGTTGTTGTTGGTTGTTGAATTGAGAACTCGGGCTAGGCATATAAGCAGGGGAGATGCTGCCCGATTTTCGACAGAATATAGAATAGTTTGATTTGAAACTTGGAATAAGTGTACGATAAAGAGGCTAACGTTAGTGTAAATCCTCTTAAATGTAGACTTAAGAGCTCGGACGCAAAAGCGTAGCCAATAGGAGGTTGAACAGATATGTTAAGGCTTGTCCCTTTCTTTCAAAGGCATGATTCCTATGATTATAATTTCATAAATGTTTTCATTAGATGTTTATGATTCCAAGGCATGATTTCTTTTCCCGATAACCCGTAAATGTTTTCCAAAGTGTCCGTATTTTTCCAAAATGGAGGTTTATGATTTTGTAAACTCTTATGACAACAAGGATGGACATGTTTTTATCATGATGACAATGATGCCAAAAAAATGAGAATATTTTCCTATGATGATTATGATGATGAGGATTCTGTGTTTAAAGGTCCCAAGGTTACGATTTCAATGACGATATAAGAATGTTGAGCTATTTCTTGATTTCTCAATTTTATTCATGGATGATGACTATTTTTAAAGATTCCAAAGTATATGAATTGACGCCTTATGAGATTTATGACCCTATTCTATGTTTTCTCTTGATGTTATTCTTCATTGATAGTCTCACTTATAATAATTGTTCCTTCAAGGTGAGACAAAGCGACTATGATTATTCCATAATATAATCAGAGGTTACTGACCTTACGTCACTCCGATATAGGCATAGTTTTCTTTGGGCTCTCATGTATGCTGCTTATATGATATATGTATATGTATATGGGGAATATGGGAAAAAGGGAGTGGCGTTATAGACACATGGCCACCTGATCAGTTGGTGTAACTTATCATCCCGGACGCGGGATGCCCGTACGCGGGACATATGTGATTAAATGGATCGGGCCGACATTCCTCGGCATATTTTCTGCATATATGAACAAGAAATGTTTTTCAAAGAAAGCTAAGCATGCATGGCATCCGCCCTAAGAGGCACTCACATGTACAGGTTACTCTTTTATCTCACGATATACTCTATATTTCCATTCTGTTATTATTCATACTTTACATCCCTTACTATGTTAATATTCATGACTTAGTATTTACAAGTAACGGCGACCAAGGTGTTTTCGCCCCCAATGGGAATCGGGAAATCTAGGACGGAAAGTAGTCATACATGCAGATGAAAGGTGAATATTGAGAATTAAAAAGGCTAAAATAGTAATGGTGTAGTCGGAAGAGTAAAAGAGATAACTTTCTAATTCGGAGGGAGATGCGTTACGAGAACGTTTTGGAATCTGTCAAGACTTCAACTTGCTTTAGATTATGTGGTGAAGGTCATGCGGTGAGGTGGATACGATTATACCGCATTAACGCACCGGATTTCATCGTAGTTTCGAGGTTAAGCGTGTTGGGGTAGAGAAATACTAGGATGGGTGACCTTCGGGAAGTGTACAAAAAGTCCTATAAATTTAGATATAAGAGGAAAATGAGAAGCTAGAGCAGCCTAAGGGAGATTGGAGTATGCGGAGTCGTTGGACACCTTAAGAGGTCGCGTATGACGAGGCGGACTAGACCGGTGAAGAGAAAGAAGGTGCATCATAGCTCTAGAATTAGGGTGAGTTTGAATAGCGTTTGGAAATATTTTGTAAGCGAGATGGTAGTAATTATATATATACGTATGCATATGATATCCCAAACGTTGCTATATTAGCTATCCCGGCAACCAACGTTGCGGTATATGGAAGGCATTAATCGAACAGGGTAACGAAGTTCAAGTGACATAAAAAAAATATAAATGGTACAAATGTTACAAGGTAAGCTGATGCTATTTTCACTATAGGTTAGAGTTGAAAAGTCCTAATGCAATGACATATGGGAAAGGAAGAAAGTGAGTATGCAGAAAGTGAGAAGATCAAAATGTCGTGAGAAAAAAATGTAAGGAACAAGGGTGAGTGAAGCTTCCAAGATAGATGACAGGCAAAGCAAGGGAGTATTTGGATAAAATTTGAAGGTAAGCGTGCGAAAGGGATAAAGTGCGGTAGTATGGAATAAAAGATGAATGTGTAGGGTTGGAGAACAGACTTCGACAAGTGGGACTAAAGGATAGTGACCACAACTAGGAATGTGAAGTAAGAGAGAGAATGATCAGGCCTTACAACGATACTAAGAGATTTCCAGCTCTCGAGAGGTGTATAAAGGGATAAATGTGTAGTCATACTGACACAGTTGCCTCGGACATGGAGAAGCTTTCCAAAAAGATGACTTAAGAATAGAATGAATTTGCGCGTTTAAAGGAATATTTCATGAACTCCAGAGCTGATACTACAAATAACAAGAGAAGAAAGGTGCTTGAGGAGGAAGAAACCCAAGGAAGGTTAAGGATGAAAGTAGGAAAGGTATACTAATGGGTTGGTCGAAGGAAGAGGAGAGAATTTAGGAGTAAAGTAACTGGAAATCTTTAACCATGGGAGTAAGAAGGATACTTTAATGAGTTGGCCGTAGGAAACCGATTACTCATCAAGGAAAGAACGAGGATGATGAGTCAACACAATTGATTAGAAAATTAATGACATGGAATAAGAATTCATGTGAAGACCGAGAGATTCGATCATAGAGGAAATGGAATGAAATATAAGGAACATGCATGGAAGACCACCCAGCTGTAGCAACAGAAAGATAGATAAAGGTTCGATGAACGAGGATAGAGAGAGTGTAAACTATAAGAATTCTGTACTGAGAGCAAAGGTAGCAGGATACTCGAAAAACATGGATGCACAGCTGCAACACAAACGCGTAGTTAAAAAGGATTATGAGTAAGTGAGCTAAGCAGGCGAAAGGACTAGTAGTGGATGGAAGGGTATGGAAATGTTGAAAAAAAAAATATGACGATATAGACATAAATAGAAGAAGAACTCAGGGAAAGAAGTTTTAGATATGTTATAAGCAAAGTCGGGAAGAAAAACGAGGAGTAAGGCACAAGCGAAGACTTCATAAAGGATGTGGTGAATCTTGATGTCCCCATTAACTTGCGGGTCCGGAAAACCGTTAGTCATAAAAAGACTGAGGTGTGAAAAAACGGAAAAGAAGGCATCGGAATTGGATCTAACCGTTATAAGTATTCCGATTGGATACAAGACTGTAACTAGCAAGAAGATAGACAAGTCAGACCATACGATGACGGAACCCCGGCCCTAAGAAGATCGTGAAGGATGGCAGATAATTATCGAAGACGTCGGTTATTCGAAGGCTATGGGCGTATAAGGACCTTCTTAATAAAAGGGGAAGAACATACTAGACTTGAAAGGAGCTATGACGTTTCAAGCTCCATAAAAGGAGATTTATTAGCTCGGGACCAGAGTTCGAGGCGTATTGGCATATCGGGAAGGTAACGGAAAGAAGTAGAAACTAATTGACAATAAGTGTACCATGAGGTAGACATAGGGAGAAAGTATGGAAGATAACTCAAGAGAGCACTTTATGCCAAGATGAACTACGATATTTTTAGACCATGATTTGAATCCCTCGTATCGGGCAAAAAAATTGCGTCGTACGTAAGTATGTAGCAAAGTGACATGCCCTAAAGGGTAATGAATAAAAGAAGAAAGGTCTCCAAGCTAAATTTACAAAGGGTGTTAGAGAGGATGATGAACCCAAAGGACACTCGGGATGACAATGACAATTGTAATAAAAGGAACAACGATTGGTAGTTTGGAAATTTTTGAAGGAAAGAAAGAACGCTGCTCCTATGAATGGAAATAAAAGAGTTCACTGGATATTAGAAAATAGTTTGGACTATCCCTTCTCATACTCGTCGATCCCGCATACGCACCACATCATCTCTTTGTAGTCCATTGATCAGACCCCTTGATTTCCTCACAATCTCATCATAGTTACTTTCACAATAGTATTTTATTGCCGATGAATCCCTACTCTTAATGGTTACTTACCTCGACTATCCATTCAAATTCTCTTCCAAACCAACTATAACAATGTTCTCAACACAATCTCTTAAATAGGTATACTCATAATATTTCCTTGTAGTAGGGTAACACTTATGATAAGCTGCTAATCATAGTTCAAAATAATTCATGACTCAAAGTATCCTCGAACTCATATTGGAACTTTTCCTTTACCTTCTTTTCCTCAATTTTTGGTGATATAGACTTATAAGTATGGGACTAAGGTAAACTCTTACCTTACCACAATTTCCTTCCAACCTGAGTACACTCATTCTTGATTTGCTCATACCAGTGATCATTCAATTAGCCTTTATTCTTTGTTTTCTTTCTATTGTTGTCCTTATATCATTTTTATTGGCCACTTCTTTGCGGTGATTATTCATATAATTCTATAATACGTGCTCCCGTATTCTGCATCACTGGTGACTTGTAAGATACTCTTTAATCCCTGGGAGTACTGCTATCTTGATACTCATGAGCAGACTACCTTTCTCCTCTTTGGCGATCGCCGAACTGCCTATAATTATCCTTTTTGTCAAGACTTCCTCTTCTTCTGGCGCTAAGATTCTCTTTCACTGTAACTCAATTGTCCTTGGTATTCACTCCATTCTTCTTCTTTTTATGGATGACTTGCAAACCTTTCGTATCCTCTTTGTTACCCTTTGGAATATGTCACTGTGTATTTAGATGCGGTCCAATTTCTCCGGTACGGGCGATTCGAACCCCGATTTAGAAACACCATATCTCACATCAATGAGAATCATTCTTTTTGACTCGTTTATCCCCTTACTTTTCTGTCATACCCTTTTTTTCCATACCTGCCCATAATATACTTATTTCCAATCTGTTACTGCTTTCTCCTGATACGTTCGAAACATATCAGTACATCTCGAACTTTGGCTTCTTTGCGCTAATACGTAATTCTTTGAAATTTTAGGAATGTCATGATTCATCTCAGGACTAAGTCTGCTCTTCCCCCTTTTTAAGGATATTCTTATATACCAGTAACCTTTGAATATTAATTATCATTGATAATCACCTGGTCTACCTTAACGATCCTCCCACTTCTCGGTTCGTTATAATGCCGGAGTTCCTTTCGTCACATGGTTCAACTTATTTCCCTTTCTTCTAGTTGAAATCTGATATTAAATCAAATACTTATACCTATCCGATCCAAAGCAGGTGCCTTCTTTGTTTTCTTTCCACTTTTACCTTTTATAACTAGTAATTCCCTGGGCTAGTGAATTAATGGAGACAAGGGAATTCATTAAGCCCTTTTATGGAGTGTCCGATTATACCTCGCTCCTTCAACCCTAGTCTTTTCCACTATCATCTCCTTAATACCCTTGAAATTCTTCTTGCTCTGGGTTCCCAATTTCGATTTTCGTCTATATTATACCATTAAGGTTAATATTCCATATCCTTTCATTTGCTTAGCTCATTTGTCCCATAACTCTCCTTAGCTACTTGTCTGCATCACAGCTATGCATCGTAGTTCTTCCAGTGTCCTGCCGCTTCTTGTTCT
>NW_026722436.1:0-7297 GCF_029784015.1 Lycium ferocissimum | reverse complement strand
GACCTCAAATATATATATGATGTCTCCCTCTTTCCATATTTATTAGTTAGTCCCTCAAGTATGGTCTTATGTCCCTCTTCTTATATTACAGAGCTTTATTCTCTTTTTCTTGATTTTCCTCTCTTTCTTAAATTTCTTCACTAGGTCAAAGAAGACCAAGTGTCTTCTTTGGTACACTTTGGTCCTTCCATATTTACACTTTGCCCCTGCTTATGAATTGGCCACGTGCTCCTTTATTTATTTACTTTACTTCTCTAGGATTTTCCCTTTTTCTTGAAAATTAACAAAAGAAAACCACATTCCTCCTATGCAAGTTTTGGCCCTTCAAGAATTTTCTTGAACTTTTGTGAAATTACCATTTGTCCCTAACCATTATTTCCACGGCCCATTTTGTGAATTTCCTTTTCTCCCTCAACCTTCCACAATATTTCCGTGCTAATAATAGTTATAAATAATATTTACAACAACTCGTCCGTTAAAATAATTTTGAGAATGGTCTCGCCTTTAACTTTCCCCGACGACTTTGGAATATTCAAACGTACGAAATGCGGCTATAACATTTAATACTATTTTTCGCTTGGACTTCCGCGTGGATTTCTTACTTGTGATGATTTATGATTATGATTTTATGCATATTATTGTCACTCACGATCCGCTCGTGCTTATGGTTGTACTGCTCACGGATCCCGGCCGATTATATTTCGTGCGCATTATGATATATTCCGGCAGATGTCTTTGTGTTACGGTTCGCCGAAGCTCCTCGTTAGAGGGCGTCTGGCGATATTTGGTGTTATCTTTCGTGTGTGGTGTTATGGTTGGCTATGATGTGTTACGGGGATATGTCGGGTTACGGGAGATATGAAAACCTTGGTGTGATGTTGTGGCGTGGCGCGAACGACAGCGGGCGACCACCGTTCTAAGAAACCTATGCATGATTTGCATTTTTTTTTATAAGTAAGCATTTTGATATTTTGAATATTGCATTTACTTTCCGTACTCGGGTGCCTGTGATCACATCGTTACTATATTTAGAAGGCTTTGCGTACTCGGTATATTCCGTGCGGCCCCATTCCCTTTTCTTCTGGGTCGCGTTTCGTGCGCGTTACAGTACAACTACTTATTTGGATGATGCTTGACTTAGGATTCTTGCTACGTGATTTGGAGCACTCCCTGTTCCGGGAGCCTGCCTTGATCCGGCAAATTTTTTATATGTATATATGTATATATGTTTGTTCACGGGCACGGGCGGGGCCTGTCCGTCATGATTCTGCCATTGTTCTTAAGTGTAGACATGTATGAGTGGGTTATGGGCATTGTTTTGTTCGGTCGTGTACGTGTAATTTGTGATTTGGACGTCCACCATACTGTGATAGCCTTATCGGCTTACTTGTGACATTATACGATCGTTGGATTATGATAACGGTATGTATATCTGTACATTTGTGACAAATAAGGGGCGACGTTCCACTTTTCTTATAAATATTTGTAATTTGTTCATGGTATAAGCCTCTTTCGTACGCTATTTCGGGTTAATGGTGTGTACGGGTGCCCCGGACCGGCATACCGCGGCCTACGGGGTTGGTCGTGACAAAGAATCGGAGCAAGCAGTCTCTCCCGGTAACAACGTCGCTGGTTCTGCCGCTTCGGCAGCCGTCGCCCTCTGAGGCATCGCTGAAAACATAGCGGTCGTTAGGGAGGAGTCATCCCGATAACACGGCTACATCGCGTGATCTGAGATCGAAGGAAAGATAACATCCTTAAATGTCCTGTAGCTTCTGTTTATGAGATGTGGTGCACAACACACCGATAAGCGTTGACTCTCCGCTCAGGACACGGTCCGTGTACTTACTCCGAGACCTAACCGCTGCGATACCACTTTTGTCACGATCCAACCCCGTGGGCCATGACTAGTGCCGAGCGGACACCGTCACACGCCATTAACCATGATCGACGCATACAAACCACTTATATACATACACGGTCGGGCCGTCGTCTCCCAAGCGTCGCATATAAACATACGTATACAAATCGCGTATAAGTGTTCCCGCAAGGCTATCCTGATAACCACAACATCTCGAGAAAACATATATGTATACACGTGGCGAGCAAAGGTCGCACATCATGATGGGACCGCCCGAAATATAATTCACGCGGACATAGTCGAATGCTAGCTATTCACAACCTACACATGTGTCTACGGACCTCTAAGAGTAATAACGAGAATCATATGACGGGACGGGGGCCCCGCCGTACCCCCGAATAAACGTATATATATCAGCGGGAGGAAATCTCCGTACCAAAGTATAGGCTCCGGACAAGGAGCGCTCCAGTGCAGTGCGTAATCGGTAGCTGGGCGGCGGGTCACCAAATCGATCGTGTACTGCGGCGTGAAACGCGGCCCCGAGAGAGAGAGGGGTCGGTGCCGCACGGAATATGCGGGCATGTAAAGCATGGAATACGATGGCGGAATAAATCCGAAATAAGGTAGGGGAACATGAGTACGAGAACTCGAAACCACAAAAACTTACCTCCTAAACATAATTCGTGCATGTCCATATCATATCCAATTCATTATGGGACTCGGAACATAAGCAACTAATCATCATATACGTATGCATATACACGGCGTGTCCCGGCCCTCCGGTGAGGGACTCGATAAGTAAAATCATCATATACATGTACATATAGTGTGTCCGGCGCCTACGGAAAAGTGAGGGACTCGGTGAATAGCGTGTCCCGCCCTCTAGTGAGGGACTCGGTAAGAAATAGATCATATCATCATCATATAAATGCATATTATAACGTGTCCCGCCCTCTAGTGAGGGACTCGGTGAATAGCACGAAGAGAGTCAGTGCACGAAAACATATCCTGGCCCGGGACTCAGTGAAAGATGTAACAATCGTACGCACGAGCAGAGTAGTAGGTAACCACATACACATGAATCCTCATTACCGACTCAACAGAATGATCAAAACGAACCCTCATTTAAAGGCCAAACAATAGTCAAATCAAGTTTCCTCCGAAGATCACTCGAGAACATATCAAATAGGACTTTAGCAATCATAGGTACGTATCAAAACCATATGAGGTAGCTTATGGAAATCAAGAACATATTCGTCATTACAGACTCGGTAGATAAGTAAATAATCGACGCTCGAGGGTCAAGACAATAGTCACATTAAGTTCTTTCAGAAAGTCGTTAGAATCAAACATAGAAAAGTCTCGGGGCCCACTTGATGGGTATCATCCCAATCCGAGCCCGCCTAGGAAAGTTACGAGCATTATACGTCATAGAATCATTGGCGAGCATATCAAGGCAATCCGGTTCCGTCTATGAAAGTTACGGACCTTTTTCGACATAGAATCCTTTAGGAACAAACTTTTTATGCACATTTGAAATTCAATCTTACAAAAGACATAAGGGCCATAGTTTAACCATATTAAGAATGCCAACATAAGAGATGAATAAGAATCAGTAGACACGCTCGAACTTAAGAATGGAGTTACCCCGAGGCATATATCATATCATTTCTTACTTACGTCTAAGACATGCCAAAGAAAGAAAGGATAAGCTTTACATACCTTGTCCGCTCTCAAAGCTAATCCAAAACCTAAGTCTCGGGCTCCCAGATCTACAACATCATCGATACCAACATTAGCTATAGGCATCTAGGAATTCAATTCCAAACTAGCACTCTTTCTACGGAAATTCGGGCGACATTTTCCCTATAAATACAACAACCCAGAATTCAACTCGGCCAAATCTTCAACAACAATACCAACAATCATTCTAATAACATTAACGCTAATTCAAAACGCATTATAACGCTAATAACTCTTCTCCACACATTTCGACAACATTCCAATTATGTTCAATTCCACTACATATATTCAAACTAACATCGACGCTCACGTATTCAACTACTAATCCGAGATATTCAATCAAATTTCAAGAACATTTCAAGCAATCTCGCACAATATTCAAAATAACCCAACCAACACATACTCCACCCGAAACCTTCCCATTCCAATAAGAACAACAACAACACATTTCTTTCTTCCAAATTCATGAACTACGTCAACATTCCACACGTTAACAACATCATTTTCAAAAATACTAAATCTATATTAAAATCACATTATAATTTCGAATAGCCCACAAACTAGCTACCACTTCCACTTGAGCCATTAAACCTTCATTTTCATCACATAACTCATAGCAACAACAACCAAAATACTACATAAAATTAGTTCAACATGCCTACACCAAACCAGCCCATATATCGGCCACACATCACATACATAAACTTCATGATTTTCATCGTTTTTACACACTCACAACAACACCCAAACATGCTAAATATAATTAATTCATCACTCCTAAGCACAACATCACATATACACGGTCAAGCATCAACATACACGATTCCAACATCAACATCCATATTTTCATGAATTTCATTCATTTCTACATGCTACAACATACACAAACCATCCATAACATATGAAAAATAAGATTGAACCTTACCTGCTTCCACTTAATTCTTCAATTGGCTAAGGTTGGTGCTTGAACTAATACTTGTTCTTGCTACTCCAACAACCACTCCATGTTGCTAGACACCTTCTAAGGAGTTGAATTGCTTGAGAAAAATATTTTTTGATCAGAGTTTTCCAAGGTTCTTGCTTGATGAACTATGGCCGAACGGCCCTATTTTTGCTTTCTCCAAGTTTCTTGAATTTTCCTGAGGGGAATGATGAATAATATGATTAATGTCATCTTTTATCAACATATATAAAACATCCATGTGGCCTATGGCCCACACCATAGTGGACGACCAACTTGGCCTCTGCCCTTTTTTCATGAATTATCAACTTTCTAAAATTCACTTTTTAACCCAAATTTTTCCTAATGTTCCATGCCAACAAATTCACAAGCAACTTATGCCTCAAAACAAAATCGAAGGTTAAAAAGTCTCAACCTCGTATCCTGCATTAGTCTTGCTCTTAACTTATCATGGTTAGCCGGGATTATCCCGATGTATAAAATACGGATATATGCACTTATATTCGAAGTATGATGTGTTACGGAGTATGATGTGTTTTCAGTATGATGTGTTACGGAGTTATGCAATATTCGGAGTATGATGTGTTATGGCGCCAAAGACGGGGTGCGACCATGTTCGAGTCCGCCTAGAGCCCATAATGTCAATATGACACGTAATCTCGACATGCGTGACCGTATTTCAAGAGTAAGCATTACGGTATTCTCGTTATTATACTTGTTTCCGTACTTCTTATGCATGATTTGTATTTCAAATGCAAGCATTTTAATAATCTGGTTATTATGCTCACTTTCGTATAGCTTACTTTATGACCCCATTTTTCGTATTTCATGGTTTACATACTCAGTACATATTTCGTACGACCCGGGGCTACATTTCGTACCACGCGGTGTATACGGATGATAGTAGAAGATACTAGTAGAAGATGTTTCGACTAGATTGGGCGAGCTCCATTTCCTTCGGTCTTTGTAAGTCAAAGTATCAATGTTATGGTATCTTCGAGTTCGTTAGGAGACCTTGCGTACGTAGGTCACGTATATAACATGCCGCCTTGTAAGCGGCTCGAAATGGCGTAATTAGCTATATTACGTTACGCATTTCATGATTGTAGATTTTACTGATTTTGAGAGTGAGCAAAGCATGTTCTTTTCGAAAGCTAACATTACGCATTCATTTCACGATTTAAGAAAGGTCCAAGAGAGGGATTATGAGTATCACAAGTACTTAGCGGGTTCGTCGGCCCCGGGGGGTGGGTGCCCATCATGACCCATCAAGTTTGTGCATGTAAATAATTTATTCCTTTTCTTAAAAAACCCTTGATACTTCGAATGGAGTGGAAAGTTGTTGTTTAACTCTTTGGGCCAATATCATGTTTTTTTTTTTTTATATTATAAAGACTTTTTGGGTTTAATTCATATATTCATGATTTGTTCATTTTTTTTTTAACTAAAAAAATTTTTTAACCGCGGGTTAAAATGTTTTATTGTCGTTTGGTTCTTGTTGTTCTGACATGACCCGGTCACTCTAGGGGGGAAGGGGGGAAAAGTTTATCGGGGCCGGTTTAAAATCGTCCTAGGTTATTGTCTGTCTGGACGTTCAGTGGGGTTTTCCTTGTGCCGATCACCTTTAAGAAAACTCCCGGAATTTTAGGTGTTTTCTATTTTTTGTTTTTAGATTTTTTTTTAGAGCTTCAAGTCCTTTTAGGATCGTTCAAATTTCCCTGTTTTCGTCCTTGTGAAATGGCTCGCGTGACCCAAAAAGGGTCCAGCACAACCACGAGGGGGCTTGAAATTTTGGGAGCACAATCCTTAAGAAAATAATCGCAAATCAAGACCCCCCCCGGGGGCGCTCTTTGTTCTGTTGCGGGGGTGCCAGGGTTGTATTTTGCAAAAGGGTATTCAAATGTTTATTGTTTTGGTTTCCCCTCGGGCGGTGGGGGTCGGGACCCTTTGGGGGAGGCAAACTTAAGAATTCCGATTAAAGTCACCCATTTTTGGATCCGAAAGGGGGATACCTCAAAACTTTTAGATGAGATTCAAATAAAGGGCCGGATGCCCAAAAATTCGGAAAAGGAGGCTGTTCGTATCGGGGGATGTTTCTCCGCTGGGTTTTAGACGGGGGTAAGGGGGGCGAAATTTAGCTCCACGGGCCGAATTTGAAAAATTCTGATAAGGGTTTCCCTTCTAGGAAAGATTTGCAACTAGAAGTTTGAAAAACTAGAGCGGGGCAAGTCATTTTGGGGTATAGTTTGGAGTTCCTCGTCTTTTAAAAAACCTTTTCATAATTTGGGATAATTTTACTCATTTTGGAAAGGGTTTTTCCAGTTTAAAACATGCGCTATTTTCAGTTCCCCCTTGTACTTTTTACCCCGGTTTGGGTTTTTGAAAACAAAAAATTTGAAAAAAAAAGGGGGGGTGGATCGAATCGAGAAAGGGGGCCGGGGGGTGGTTTTGGGAAAAACATGGGAGGGCAGTGAGGGGTTTACCCCTCGGCTAGTTCTCTTCCCCTGCTAGTGTGCCTTCGGTAGGGAAAGGGCCAAAAAAACATAATAATAGTAAGTTTTTACGGGGAAAATAGTCGTCCGTTAAGATCGACTTTTAGGGTATTAGGGGGCATCTAAAGAAAATGGAAAGTGGCTACGAGATGGTTTTAGTCTAATCAAAGGAATGATTCCATTCCGCATCGCTAAAAAAGCTGGATAATACTATTTAATAATAACGGGGAAGGAATCTCC
>NW_026722435.1:0-7222 GCF_029784015.1 Lycium ferocissimum | reverse complement strand
TTTACCTTTTTCCCTTGGTTCTTTTTTTCCAAAGTGTGAGATTGAGAAAACAAGTGCTCAATCTTCCAAAACAGCTACACCAAGTTGTAGAGGAGCCTTGAATTAGAGGGAATACAACAAGGAAATAATTTTTGGATCAAAATTCTTGGCCTTCAATTTTTCTTGGCCTTGTCGAATCCTACTTCATCTTTTCTCTTTTTTTTGTTGTTCCCTTCCTCAAATGTCTTGAAACTTCTATGTGTTGATGACAACTTAATACATTTATCACATGGGAAAAATTGCTTGGGCTTGGGTCCTCTTTCATGGGCCGTGGCCGCCACTCTACCTAGTGGGCCTTGCTTGTTCTTTTTTTTTTTTTTTTATTTTCCAAGCCCAATTATTTTGTCCATATTTTGGTAATTCATGAACCCATTTTTTCAACATTCCAATTTTGCCCTTAGCCTCCTCCAATATTACCACACCTAAATTTTTTTTTCATGATCAACTTATGAGCCAAACAATATCAATTCATTACATTGTCCCTAACTTGTCTCAAAAATCCCAAGGTGACCAAAGGTATAAAATACGGGTTATAACATCCTTCCCCCCCCCCCCCCCCCCCCCCCCTGAAATTCGTCCTCGAATGTTAAATTAGCCTTATAGAGACTCGCGAGTATTTCGGGGAGTTCCTTTTGTACGGTTATCACACACAACTCGCGCACTACTCAACACAACCAAATAAGTTGATTCGATTGTCCGTAGCACAGAACCAAGTGGGGTACTCTCTTTTTCGTCTCGCCTAGAGTTCCTTAAGTCACCTTTTAGATTTACTACTATTCCGCCAAAAACGGTACCTTAAGGGGAGTCACATCTTTATCACGCCAGCTTTTCCTTTCCTGCCAAGTTAGGACCGTTATTGGCCATTTCTTGTAGTGACCGCTCTATTACTCGAATGCCCCTTCACGGGGAATATTATAGGGGTTACAATGTGTATGCGAAGCATAATCATGCGAGCACTAGATGCGCGCTCCTACATCGGATGGATCTAATTCTTAGGCGATCTTGGCACTTCAAAAGTGATCCAATGAGGTTCAATACATTTCGGGCTAAGTTTTCTCATAACACCTCTCTGGCGGGCGATATTTTCTAAGACGCCCGGTTACCAATCCGGAGTTTTAGCGCCACCGATCCTCCGTAGTGATTTCACATTCTGCCGCTAATGATTGTTCCCGTATTTCGCTTTATCAACTATCCGTTGAATTATATTCTGCACCAGTAACTTAGCCCCGTCGCTACTAAATCGCTAATCGTTGACGCACATTTCTTACCACGAGCCTTAAGCGGTGTGTTACGATTGCTACTATTATCAATAGCTCGACAAGTGGCGAGTGTTCATTTCCATGACCCTCGAAAACAATGGCACGTTCGCAACTTTATTATTAATGTCTCAATAACACGCTTAGCAGGCCGTCGATTCGGCGGCGTATGTTGGTTTAAGACTTACTTGTATTCTCAATTCTTTTCGACGGATCTTGAGTGGTTAACCATATACTAGGTATTGCATTCGACATAGTAAATGTAGGTCCTTATGAAACCTCACTACCTTCTTGAGGTATAATCTTACATAGTCCTTGCATCTCGTTTAGCCATTTCATAATTTTTCTAAATTTCATCTGCCGTATTCTTGGCATTTATCTTATCTCATATCACTCCGTTGTCTTTGATTCAAACTCTCATTTCCCTTTTTCTGCGATTTGCTCTTAATCTTGGCCGCCATTCATTATATTGTAATCTCCGCGGAATATGTAAACATACGCGCTTAATCCAAGAAATGTCTTAGCATCGCCTTTACTAACCTTTAGTTGTTCCTCTTTTTCCTTTGTCTTACAATCGCATTATCGGGGAATCTTTAATTGATCCCGATCCCAAGTTCTTACTTTTAGTACCAATTTCATTTTGGTAACATAGTCTAGACCATCTCTGCATTTTTTTGTATCGTACTCAAAATATCGTAACCATCATCGTTATTATTGGATCCTTACATTCCTTATCGATCATGTACTCACTTGGGTTGCTATTGTGCAAATATTCGTGAGTTACATAACCATTCTTGCATAATTTGCGAAAGTATGTTCGATCTCAAACATAGTCTCTCCTTTTTCTAACTCATTCTATCTTACTTATCCCGTTCGTTTATTGTCGGTTTGATTTCACCAATCGGTTTCGGCATGAAGTCTCGTAGAAAATTCAAGCGTTCGATTAAACGTACGTAATATTGGTTGATCTCCGTCTTACTCTTGCGTTTATTTTATCCGCTTCCCTTTAGGCGTTCGTATATCACTATCTATTTACCTTCCATCTTATGTCTCCATTTAAAATTTCCAAACTCACATGTTTCTTTCCGAATACATTTAGCATACCATACCGTATCCACGTCTTTCTTTTTTCTTCTATAACTTAGATTACCCCCGTATGAAATGTTAACACATTCCGCGGAATGGCAAAAGCCCCTCAATATCTCGTACAAAAAATCTAATCCGACGGTTAGTGCTGTGTAATACAACTATTGTAACAATTGATCCGAGCCACACTCTACTAATTCCCATTGGTGATTAGTGCTCGGATAACGTCATTGTGGCAACAACTGTTATATCCCGTGTTTTTGCACATTCGGGAAATTTGGACATAACTGTGATTTGTAGGAATAAGGCCATGTTTTGATTTTATGTGTTGTGTATGTTTGTTACTTATGGAAAATATTGACATGAGAACGTTGGACAAGGCCTATGGCAAGCTTGAAATTTTGGAAATTAGTCCCGAATTTTTTTTAAATAGGAATCATGATGAATTGGGCTCAAATAAATAAGAGAAAATGAGGCCCAACCTTAAGGAGGTGGCCGGCCAAGGCCATGTTGGCTGGCTCACATGGAATTAAAATCCATGATTAAATAGGATAGCCACCACATCATTCTTCATAACTCCTAGAATTTTCAAGAAAAAAAAAAAGAAGAACTTGGAAGAGCAACCAAACTACTTTCGGCCAACCAAAAAAAAAAAAAAAAAAAAAAATTTCCAAGCTTTCAACTTTGATCCAAAATCTCTTCCTTCGAATTCTTGATAAGTTCAAGACGCTCTTCGACGTGGTATAATTAGTTTAGCGAAAGAACCACGTTTGCGACAAGTTGGAATTTGAGGAAAAAGGTAAGAATTCTATGTTTTATGTTATGGAGATGTGAGTATGTTATAATGATTAGAATTAGACGAGAATTATGAAAGTGTGGTATGTGTGTGCATGGCGTATGTGTGTGTGTGTAAAAGCATGTTGGTAAGTGAGCCATATGGATATGGAAGAGAAATGAATTCAAGTTTAATTAGTTTGTTAGTTGTGTTGTTGTGATCTTAGTAATGCAAACAAAGGTTTAATGACTTGAAATGGTATTGAAGTTGCTTGTATGTAATTATGGGAATTTATGTGAATTTTATATGATTTTTATATAATGATGGAAGTAAGGTTCTAAATGTGGATTATGATTGTTGCTAATAAGTTTGTAGGATAGGCAATGTGATTTGGAAGTTTTGTTGTGTTTGTGGAAGAGTTGGATGGAATATGGAATTGGTGGAAATATATGAATTCATGAATAATGTATGGAATGTTATTGGAATGTGTTTGAATAATATTGAAGTAGTTGATGAATATGGAAAATGTTGGTATTAGTTGATTATGCGAAGTTTGGATGAAAATTATTGAACTATGTAGGAAGGGGACTTTTTGTGCCATAATATAGTTTATGATGGTTGTTGATGATTGTTGGGTTGTTGTTGTTGATATTTTGAGCAGAGATGATTCTCGGGGATGTTATATATATAGGGGAAATCTTTGTAGAAATTTCGGTAGGCAAACATGGATTTAACTTGAATTCTTAAAAGCTTGTAACTCCCATTTGGTAATTATGACCAATTGTAGATTTTGGCGAAACGGGAGTGGAGCTCGGACGAGCGTAAGACGCGAATAAGGTATGTAAAGCCTACCTTTCCTTCTTTTGGCATGTCCTAGTCATACTAGGTGAAGATCGGAACCTCGGGAATAATTAACTCTTGGAAATCGAGTTTGATTTTGCATACTATTCGTTCAAGCGTAATTGAACTAAAATCCTCATCTTTGGTTAATAGAATGCTTAAACCTTTGTACGGTTGCCAATGTATCCGAATCGCTCCGGAACCTTTATGGATGGCTTTAGGGAGCCTAATCTTTGTAATCTATGTTCGCCGCCTCGACTTGACCCGAGGTGGGCCACAGTCTCGAGACTCTTGTATTGCTCCATTCGACTTATTTTGGTACAACATTTACGGAATGACGCTTGTTGAACTACCTCATTATGTTCTATAATATACTTTGTTGTGTAACAACGTTACTAATATAATTATTGCTTTGGTTTTCCAAAAAATGGCTTCGGAAACGCGTTGTGGTTCACTAATGATTTTTAAAGAACTAGTTGTGTACAAAGAAACATAAAATTGATTTTTATTTTCTAAACTTTCTAAAACCACTCCGAAAGGGGTGCGAGGCTTTACTATTTTATTTCATTTACTACTTATGTGTACGTTATCATTACTAATATGCCCGAAGGGCTATTTTTATTATTATGCGGAAGCGGCAATGCCCGGCGGGCCATTATTATTATTATGCCGGAAGCGGCATGCCCGAAGGGCCATCGTTCCTACACCCCGAAGCGGCTGCCGAAGGGGCCATTATTGATATCGAGTCGGGAGGCGGCTGCTCGGCGGGGCTATCATAATTTTTGCCGGAAGCGGCACGTGTGATGTATTGCATTACTCTTTTTAGAAAAAGTGTTCTAGATTGCATTATTTACTTAAAGCTTGTTTGGGACTCTGTGTATTTATTTATGTGTTCCATAAGCGAAGGTCATGCAGTATTGGATTGATTGTGATTTCTTCCTTCCTAAATTGCGCGGTGATTATTATCTATCCTCGCTTTACATATTCGACATATTCCGTCATGACCCCCGCTACTTCGGGGGTCGCGTTTCATGCCCGCGGTGTACGAGTGGACGCGACTTGGCGATCCAGCCTACTTAGGGGGATTCGGCTCTAGAAGTCGGACAACTCCACTCGTTTCGGAGGTGTTCCTATTTTGGTATAATTTTGTGTATATACTCGGCAAGTCGTACTTTTGGACGTGCGAACAGCGTGGTGTTATGGGTGCGTTTGGTTTCGTCGGTTCTTATGTTATTGTACCGAAGTAGCGGTAGCCTCTTCGGCCCGCCTTGTCTTGTACCATGTATATATTTGTGTATGGGCATATTTGTCAGCACGTTTTAAGACGCTTTGAGTTATAAATCGACTTTAGTATTTCATCGAGAATCTCAAAAAAAAAAAACTATTGATCGCCATATTCGAGTGTAAGTAGTAAAGGTCGAGTTCTCAGACGGGGTAAGCCCGGTCACTTGTCATGGCCCTAGGTTGGGTCGTGACAACAACATATCCAAATCATATTGTATTTATTCCCGTCAAAAGTTAATTAGTGCGTCTAATCGTTTCAAATTCTTCTTTTCGTAACATTTATATTTTGACGATAAATATTCCAAGCTTTCGACAATACCATCTTTCTTCCCATAGGATAGGTACCATCTACTTTTCCCAATAAACTTACAACATATCAGTCGTTTCACGAATTCTCAATTCTTGCTTCTTATGGTTTTCGCTACTTCCAAGGTGGACTCATATACCCGTTCAACATTTCATTTCCAATAAAGAATACATGACAATCATAACTAGAATACGATATACAACGCGACGCAACTTAACTATACAATAGTGCATGCATACGGCCACTTACATACATACACTTCCACCATGCAAACTCCCATATTTTCATGAGTTCTACTCGTTTCCATATACTACAACACAAGCAAACCTTCATACCAGATAATAAAAAAGGCATGAATTCTTACCTTTTTCTCCTTGGTTCTTCACTTGTCCAAAGTGTGAGATTGAGAAAACAAGTGCTCAATCTTCCAAAACAGCCACACCAAGTTGTGAGGAGCCTTGAATTAGTGGGAATACAACAAGGAAATAATTTTTGGATCAAAATTCTTGGCCTTCAATTTTTCTTGGCTTGGCCGAATCCTACTTCTTCTTTTTTCTCTTCTTTCTTTTGTTGTTCCCTTCCTCAAATGTCTTGAAACTTCTATGTGTTGATGACAACTTATCACATTTATCACATGGGAAAATTGCTTGGGCTTGGGTCCTCTTTCATGGGCCATGGCCGGCCACTCTACCTATTGGGCCTTGCTTGTTCTTTTTTTTTTTTTTTTTTTTTTTGTAATTTTCCAAGCCCAATTATTTTTTCCATATTTTGGTAATTCATGAACCCATTTTTCAACATTCCAATTTTGCCCTTAGTCTCCTCCAATATTTTCACATCTAAATTTTTTTTTCCATGATCAACTTATGAGCCAAACAGTATCAATTCATTACATTGTCCCTAACTTGTCTCAAAATCCCAAGCCGACCAAAGGTATAAAATACGGGTAATAACATCCTTTCCCTTTAGAACATTCGTCCCTCGAATGTTAAATTAGCCTTATAGAGACTCGCGAGGCCGGGGGAGTTCTTTGTACGGTTATCACACACAACTCGTGCACTACTCAACACAACCAAATGTTGATTCGATTATCCGTAGGTACAGGAACCATGGGGGTACTTCTTTTCGTCCTTTCCCTGAGTTCCTTAAGTCACCTTTTCGTTACTACTATTCCGCCCAAACAAGACCTAAGAGTCACATCTTTATCACGCGCTTTTTCCTTTCTCGCTGTTAGGACCGTTATTGGCCGTTTCTTGTAGGACCGCTTCATTACTCGAATGCCCTTCACGGGGAATATTATAGGGGTTACAATGTATTTGCGACATAATCATGCGGGAGCACTAGATGCACCGCTCCTACATCGTATGGCGATCTAATTCATAGGCGATCTTGGCTACTTCAAAGTGATCCAATAAGCAAGTTCAATACATTTCGAAGTTTTTCCTCATAACACTCTCATGGGCGATATTTTCAAAGACGCCCGCTACTAATCCGAGTTTTAAGCGCCAACACCGATCACCGTAGGTGATTTCGTCGGCTACGAAGCCGCTAATGATTGTTCCCCGATTTCGCTTTATCAACTATCCGTCGAATTATATCCGTACCAAGTAATTAGGGCCCGCCCCTACTAAATTGGCT
>NW_026722434.1:0-7248 GCF_029784015.1 Lycium ferocissimum | reverse complement strand
AAATTTGTAACCGATTTGTTCTAGTTTAAAAATTTTCCCAAAAGTTTCTATCTCACGTTGATTCTTTCGCGAATAACTCGACGTATAAAAATAGGGGGGTTAACAAGGGTTTTGTCGAAAAAAACGAAACCCCCAAATTTTGTTCCCTTTTCCCCTTTTTAGTTTAAACGTAAGTATTAACAATCAAATTCTATGAATCCCTTTTATTAGAATGAAGTGGAAAAAAAAGTTTTTTAGTCGCTCTTTAAAGGAAAAACCCAGGTTTTAAAAGGTACCCCCTTTTTCTCAAAGGAGCCCCTATATTTTGATTCCTTACATGTCATTCATCATATTTCTCCTAAATGCCAAAGTCTATGTTTTCAAGAATCTTCAATGACCCCAACGAAAGTTTTCCCAAGCTTAACATTCTAAAGGGTTTTGACGAGAGTGGGTTTAAAAAGCATGGCCTCGCTATTAGGAGCTATATTACTTATAGCTATCATATTTGTTTATGCCCACTATTTTAAATAGGGCCTCGGTTATTCATGGATAACCCGGACACCCCAAAATGAGGGCCCCATAATGCTGGGGAGCCTTGGCCCCTCAGAAGCGCACTTTTTTTTGGGGCTCTATCTAATATAGATAGGATATATATATATATGTGATATGTATAAGTATATAGGGGATATGGGGAAAGGTAAGGCGTATAGACCATCCCCCGATGGGGAATTAGATATCTCCGGACGCGGATAGGGAAAGGAGGGGCCGTACGTTCAGCAATATATTGATATAGGATGGGGCGCGTTAATATGAACGATATTTACACGTAGACATGGCCCCCTTAAGAAAAGCATAAATGGCCCACTTTATTTTATCTTCTTTTCTCGTTATTTTAGATGTATCCCTTACATACTCGGGACATTGTTTCGACATCCTTTCTTTTTAGATGCCCTCCCCGGGTGACGGGAGACGACCCCCTCCCGGGGTCGATCCGGCCCGGATTCCGAACAAGGTGGTCTCGATATATTCTTTTGTGTATATATATTTGGATATGATGGGTGTCCTGTCCATCGACCTCGAGTTTCGGTTAGAGGCTCGTAGATACTTGTATGGGTAAGGGGAGGTTATGTGACTTTTGATGTATATTTTGCTATCTTTTTTCTTTTGGGGGGCTTATAAAAGGGGAATTGCGTACATGTTTTATGAAGCATATATGGGTACGGGGGTTAAGACGATAGAAATTATGATGCATTTTCTCGGAAACCCTTAAATTTTCCCCTCCAGGGTACGGGGCGGGTGTGACAAAATTGGTATAAAAAGGGTTTTAAGTCGGGGGGTGTCTACGGGCTGTGGTGGGAAGTCTTGTTTAAAAGGTGTGGCTTTATACTTATAAACGGAGAAAGGGGCATTTAATGCCCGGTTTTTCTTTTATAAATCTCATTGGAGCCATAATTTGGGTTTTCTTTCTAATTATGCGTTATGATTTCGGCGATTCGACGAAGGAAGAAAACCCGTTTTGAAAAATTGCCATCGAAAAAGGGTTTGGGGCCAGGGGCCCCCCGGCCCCGGGTTTGGGGGCTGGGGGGCGCAGGCCTTCCCCCTTTCCGGGGCCTTGCCCCCACTCTTATTCCTCCGGCGGGGAGGACCCAAGAGGGCTCCGGCCCTCCCCCCCCTTTGCTCCCCCCCGGGGACAGGGGAGGGGGGGTCTAGTTGGGGCTCCGGTTAGTTTTCGCCCCGGGGCCCCCGGCGGCGAGTGGGGGTTTTCAAGTGATAGGGCGACTAGTCCCCGGACCCCGGTGATTTTATAAGCTTAAACCCCCCGGGGAATTTTTGGGGTTTGAAATGGATGAAGACCGGGTTTTTATTGTTTAAAGGTATTGAGGATGTTGAGGATTATTCATGCTTTTTCCCCAGCCCGGGGGGATTTGGGCGTTGACCCCGGCCGTTTTTGTTTTATGGTATAATAAGCATTTCTTCAAGAGGGAAAATGCACCCCCCCCAAAATGGAAAGGGTTCGTGGGGCGTTTTTCGGTTTATTTACCACCGAGGTTCGTCGGGCTGGGGAAAGTTTTTAAACCCCGGAAAAAATATAGTGAGGGGGAATAAAATCTGGGGTTCAATTAAAATTGGGTTTAGATATGCTCGGGCCATGGTAGCGAATAGGGGAAAAAGGGTATACCGATTTGTGAGAGCTTTGGGAAGCGCTTTTTAAGGATTGTTTGAGGGCCTCGCTATTGGGGGAATGGACATATCGGGCTTGACGCATGCTGGGGGCCGGAAGAACAACGGCGGCCCCCCGGGGGAGGCGGTATGGATGGGGGACATAAAAAAAAGGCCCCAAGCCCCGGCGGGTCCCGGGGGGGTAGGGAACCCGGGGGAAGCGGTTTTCCCGGACTTCCGGCCCGGGTTTGGCCCCCGGTGCCCCCCTTGGTTGGGGGAAAAAATTTGTCTTTATTTATTCTAAAAGGAGTGGGGGGTTCGGGAGCTTCGAGCCCCCGGTATCGTGGTGATTCTGGCTAGGGGAGGCCGGTCCCGGTCGGTCAATGTGGAAAGGTTCGCCCCGGGTTAGTGTCGTCGGGGCTCGGATGCTTGTTTCGTGGTCGGGGGCCCCCGTGATGCGTGTTCCCCGATGAGGAGCGGCCGAGATGAGGCCCCCTAGGGGTTCGGGGGCGGGTTCTTCGTCGTACGGCGCCTGGGGGGGGCGATTTCTCGGGTTTCCCGGGCCCCGGTCCGGGCGGGGCGGAGGGAGGGTCCCGGTTCGGCGGCCCCCGGCCCGTTTTTCTTGGGCCGGACGCAGATTTGAAGACCTCTCCCAAAACGTTGTGGGGTATTTTGGGCAATTTCTTCTTATGATGTTTATGCATTAATTGATTCGGGTTTACCTTGTCATATTTTTTTCCCCACATTGCGGTCGTTCGGGGTAACCGGAACGATAAAACCTTTTGAAGTACCCATTCAGTTGGTGCCCCGGGTTAGCCGAGGGCAAGTCTATAGGGGCACGCCGTTGTGTGCGGCCGACACACGTTGGGGCGACTTAATTGGTAAAATTTTTGGTTTGACATTATTATGGGCAGGGGACGGTTTAAAAACCTTTGCTATATTAGTTGCGGGGAAAGGGGGTTGGGTTTCCCAAAATTCCCCTGGGGGGGCCAGTCTTAGAGTGGAAGGAGTACCCTTCTCCCCCCCGGAGGTAGATTTAATTTTTTCAAAGGGAAGGAAGATGGTTTCCAAGGGGTATTTTATCATCTAGTTCGAGTCCATGATACGGAAGCAAAGGGCCCGACTTCCCCCTCCGTTCGGTAGTGAACGAGTTTTCGGATGTATTTTTTGGACGAGCTCCCGGTCTTTCCCCCCGAACGGGGGATTGGGGGTTCCCCTTTGATTTTTTTGGGATATGAGCCAATATTTTCCTTCCCCAAGATGGGTCCTTTGGGAAATTTAAAATTTTAAAAACACGGTTAAAAATTTTCGAAGGGGTTTATTAGGCCCGGGGTTGTCCCCGTGGGGAGCACCTTTTTCCCTTTTTTAAAGAAGAAAAACGGATCTTTGCGGATGTGCATCGATTATAAAAGGGGGTTTTAACGGGGTGACAATAAAAAAAAATATCCCTTCCAGGGTCGTGATCTATTTGATCAACTACAAAGAGCCAAGTGGTTTTCCAAAATAGATCTAAGGTCGGGAAGAAAATTGAGGAGTCGGGAAAAAATTTAAAGACGGCTTTTAGAACCAGATACGGTCACTATGAATTTCGGGTGATGTCGTTTGGCTTAACTAACGCTTTGGCAGTGTTCATGAACCTGATGAATGAGGTGTTTAGGCCATTCCTGGATCTATTCATAATTGTATTTGTTGACACCCAATTTTGCCCCTCCCTTTATTCTGATTCGTTCTTTTCTTGAGTTCTTTAATACTTTAAATATCTTATTTTCACTAGCACTTCATTATTATTATTATTATTATTATTATTATTATTACTATGATTAAAAAACTATTATTTATTAATGCATCGTATATTGCTATTTATTTATTATATAATTTGTCGTAAAACTAACCTTGACAATATTTCTACTTTATTGTCCCTTTTCCCCTATATCGTAGTCTCTCTATTATTAGTAAATTTGTAACATTAAATCATAGCTTATTACTATTAATTACTAATTCATGTTTATTCCAAAAAAGGAAAAAAATCAAATTTGGATTACCCGCCCTTTCCAAAATTTAAATTTGGCCCACCCTTTTCCCTTTAAATAAATCGGCCCGTATTTTTTAAAATGACCCACATTTTAAGTCATCAAGGGCCCGCCCTTACCGCTCCGCCCACTATTTCTTCTACCCGACCGGCCTTTTTCTTAAAACCTAAGGCTATCTCTCCCCCCTTTTTCAACAACTTTCGGGCCGCCTCTCTCGTTTTTTTTCTCTCTCTCCCTTTTCTCTTTTTTCCCTTCCCGTTTTAGCAACCCCACGCTCCTCCGCAAGGAGATCTGCCTTGCTATTTTCTCAGAAACAATATCACCCCTGCTCTCTCCTCGTCATCCCTCCCTTCCCTTTTTAACCAAACCCCCTCCCTTTTTGCCATTCCGGACATTCTCTTCATTTTACGTAAACCCTCTCTCTCTCCCCATCTTAAAGTTCGGGTCCCAAAGTAAAAGGGGCCCAAAACCCTTCCGGGAAAATTTCGGGAAAAATAATTCAACCGGGGAAGGGGTTTTATTTTGAATTCAAACGGGTCCGAACTTTTGTTGGAGCCAAAATCTCGAGTTGAAAAATGGAACCCAAAACCTTTTAACCTATAAATACTCCCAAAACTTGACCCCAAGGGGTTTTTTTTTTTTGACATCGGAAAAACCATCACACAAAAAAACAACATGCGACATTTTTAAATTTAAAACCCTTTTATTCACTTTTAATCTTAGGGGGGTACTTGGTTCGTTTAAAGGTTTAAATTTGTTTTTATTCGAATCTATTCGTAACGAGAGGGGGTGGATTCGACGGAAAACGACCCCGGGTTTTTGGTTTCATAAGAAAGGTAAACCTTCTTCCCCCCCCTTCTTATTTTAATGAGTTATTGGTGTTTGTATTCGGTTTAATGTATTCAAATGTTAGTTAATATTTTTTATTCATGTTAGTTTTTGTTTAGCTTAATTTATCACGGTTTAGTTAGTTAATCGATGTAGTAAAAATTAGTTTAGATAATTTTGGTTAGTTTGAGGACCCATAGAATCCCCCTTTTCATTTTTTTTGATCGTAGGTTAGTTTGCATTAAATTAGTTTTACGGGAAAACACATGTTAAGTAGTTTTGGGGGAGATTATGAATTTGGATTAAATATGGTTTTCCCTCTTAAAAGGTGAATTAAGGCAAAGACATGGGTAGTTTGAATTTTGTGTGTTATTTTTTGTTTGTGTGTTTCGGAAAGGCCATCGGGTGTTGAAGGATATCTCCAAACCCTTTTAACCCGGGCATGTAACATCCAAAATTTCTTTCCGCTTTTTAATCCGTTCATGGGCGTTTGTGTTTAGTTTAAAACTTTTCCCGTTTGATTGTATCTTGGTCTAAAATTGGGCGTTTGGGTCTTTGTTCAGTGGCGGGCTTTTTATTCGGGTGTCGTTAAGTATAGAAATGCTAGCATACTCTCTTTAGTTTAGTTTTTGTTTTTTTCATTTGGTCCTTTGTTTTGTTACTTTGATTAATGGTGGTTAGTATAAAATTACTCACCACTTCTAATTTTGTTCCCTGAAAGTGACAACACTATTTTTTGGTTTGAAAAGGTTTAAAGATGTTGAATTTGGAAGTCGGTTTATGTTTTTATTTTGTCTAGTAAAGCCTAGTTTGAACTTGTCATCTTCACTAGCTTAATAGTAAGTTCCCCCCTTTTTCGGGGGTTGATTTAAGTTTCAAAGACTAAGAGTTGTTATTTACTTTTCCTTCCGTCCTTGGTTTTTATTTGTCTATATTTTTTAAAAAGTGTCATTGGTTAGTTTAAATAGGAAATTTTTGAATCCACATTTTCTTTCTTTGTTGCGAGATTCGGAAAATGTGATGCTAAAGAGTTTGTATGCCCAAACTCGGTTTGTTTCATCAAAGTGGCCCGGGGGTCCGGGTTTCATATTCTTATCGACAAAAAAGATTCTTAAAGATACTGGGACATGTTTTGGGGACCAAAAATAACTTTACCATGTTAAAAATGAGAACCTCCCCTTTTTTTGTAAATACGATATTTTGGTCTTAAGTAAAATCCTTCTTGAATTTGGTGTGTGTTTTGTGTGCCAAAAAATGACACTTTCCCGAAAGTAACCCAGTTAACTTACCGGGAATTAAAACTTTTAAAGTCTAAACGGTTACCCTGAATGGCATTCATGCTTAACCCATTATGTCCGCTTTCGCTCTAATAATTTGTTTGTTCTAAACTTGTTTCATAGCCCGGGGTAAGGTTGTTTTGGGTTAGATTGTTTATTTTTTGGGTTTTTTGATTTACAAACCCTTTCTCTTTTTTAAAGAGAAATTATATACTCTTTATACTAATCCCTTTTTCCCTTTATTTTATGCCGATCACCGCATACGAGTCCCAAGGGGGCTGCTCTTCTCCAATCCGGTGTTGGGGTAGAAGCCCCCGCAACTGTCCCCCCATCACGGGGGGGGAAAATAAATTTCCCCAAAATTATTTTTATAGGCAAAGTCCCCAAAATTTGTCCTTTGATTTTTCTTTTCTTTTTTTTATTTTTTTTGTGTATTCGATTGCTTACTAACATTTCGTCTTACTTTTTTTTGTTTGGTGAACCGTGCATTTAGTGAGATTAATTCTAGTCTGGGGAGGATCGGAAATTCCATAAGATTCATTTTCTCCCCTTTTATACCCAAATTATCGATAGCACTTATAAAATTTTTTTTGGATTAAACAATTGATTTCCAAAATGGAACTATATATTCGAGCTAAAGAGATTGGGCTTTTTCTTGACGTATTCGAAATTTAGGATGCGTTAATGTGCAAATAGGGAAACCTACATATCCTATTAAATTTTCGGGAATATTGTTGAACAAAGTTAGCAAAGAGAGAAAGGAAACTCTATCACCTTTTTTTTTTATAAAATAATCCTAGATTTTCTAATATAATGTGATTTCAAGTCCCAAATTGGCTAAGTCTTTTCCCAAAAAGGGTTTTTATTCCCATCAAATCGTTGCGTCTTGAAGTCTCGTTTTAAAAAGACACTATTATTTAAAGCATAAGATTTTTTGTTCACTTTAAGCAATGTTTGCCTCTTTTGTACAAATC
>NW_026722433.1:0-7094 GCF_029784015.1 Lycium ferocissimum | reverse complement strand
GGGGCCGATCTTGCCCCGTCTTTATACCACTCTAAGTGAGGTCTAAAAGACGATATTTAAAGGTCCTATAACCTTATCGGTCTATTCTTTTCTTTTTTTCCCTTTTTGGTTTTTGTATATATATATATATATATAGGGCTATATATATATATATATAGGGCATAGTTGATATATCTAAGCGAGTATTTTTTTTCTTTCCCCCCTTATAGATTATGTATTTCAAAGTTATCTTCTAGGTCCCCCAAACGAGAATGAGAAGTTTGGGTCTGGTAGAGCTTTGGGTGCCGTCATGGCCCCCCGGTTGGGGGTAAAGCACTATCCCCTTTAATTGAATAAAACCCTTTTTTTTCCTCATTTAAAGTTAGCATTAGCATAACACCTTTTTTGTTTTTATCAATCAACCATGGAATATGGATAACACTATAAAAAGAGGAAACCCTTCGGGAAAATGTTTCAAACCCCATTAGCCATTAGATTCCTCTTCTAACTATACCCTTTGTTTTTGTATTTTTTTGATTTGTAGCTTTTTTCTTCTTCCTTTAACAAGATTGGGAAACTATGTTTTCTATCCCCCCCTTTGAAAAATTTTCCTGAACCTTTTGCCCCCAAGATTCCATTTCTAGTGCAAATATTTCTTATTTTAACCCGCTTTCGAAAAACCCCTCGGTAGGATGTTCTTCAAATAATTCTTCCTTCAATCTTAAAATTTCCTCCCCGATAATGTATTTAAAGATGCCCCCAAGGCTTCTCTACTCCATTTAGATAACAATCTTTAAGTTTTTTTCGTTTTCCCTTGGGGAAAGAAAGGATCAACTTTATCCAAGATAGGCTAATTATTTCTCACTATATCCATTTTTAATTTTTCTACCCAAAAACCCAAATTTGAAGGTTTAAAAAAATTAATCTCTCTCCAAAAAACATAGCATTGAGAGATAAGAACCCCGTTTCCGATGTTCCACCCCCATGTTTTTCCGCCATTCGCTATGGTTGTTCCTGTTATCCACCTTTCAAAAAATTTCATCCTTATCATTCCACCATGTAAAGGACTACCCTTTAAAGTTCACCTCCCCCAACTTTAAATTAACACAAAATACAAAGTTTTCTATACCATGAGTTAACGGAAGTCCCCCCTTTTTTTTCCCCATTATCACTATATTGAAATCTCCACCTATAAACCATGGAACGAATTTTTTTGAAATATATATACTATCCCATCCCAAACTCTTAGAGATTACATTTAGCATACACCGGTTGGAAAAGTTGATTAAACTCATAAATACAAGAAAATTTTCCCTGTTGTTATCCCGTAACACTTCCCTCAATATTAGCAACAACAAAGAACCGATTTTCCCCGAACAATTTGACCCCGGTGTCTGCCTTTTTATAATCTTTTTACTAGTCTAGCCCATTGAAAAAGGGTTTCCCAAAAAGGCTATCCAAAATTTTGTGATTTTTTTTTAACATTTGGAGCCTTAAAGGCTTTCGTGTTCCGCATTTATATTCCCTATAAATGACTTAATCATCATTTATTAGCTTTCATTGTCACAACTTTGTTTACCACCCCAGTAGGTTTTTGTTTTCTAGCCCTTTTTTTCCATTCTTCTTTTGATCCGAGACTAGACTTTGGTGATACATCACCCATATGATTTTCAATATTCAAAAAAATATTATCTTCTTTGTCCTCCAAGAAATATTGTTCATCAAGATCATCTTCGGTAAATCTTCTTCTTTTTTCTTCTTCTTTATCAATCTAATATTATGAGATTAAATCATGCAACACCTTGTTAGGCCCACAAAAAAAAGTAAAAAATCGAGGGATAAAAAACCACGCCGGGTCGTTTTAAAAAAAGAAAAACCCGACTACGTGTTTTTTTTTTAATTTTTTTAAATTTTAAAAAAAAAAAAACCTTTTTTTGGGGAAATTTTAAAAAATTTTTAAAAAAAAACCGCGTCCCCGTCGTTAATTAAAAAAAAAAATAAAAAACCGCGTCGTACGTCGGTTTTTTTTTTAAAAATATTATAAATAATATACAATTTTGTTTTTAAAAAAATAAAAAAATTTTTTTTTTTGAAAAACCGACGGAGTGTCGGTTTCTTTTTTTTTTTAAAATTTTTTTGGGGTCAAAACCGGAAAAAGGGGGAAAACCAGGCGAGTGGGTTTTGTTCGTTTTTTTCCTTAATTGGCAACGGATTCTTTCCCATTTCAGCACCCCCTCTTCAAAATTAAACCCCCCCCCCCCAAACCCACCCGCCGCCCCCCCCTCCCCCCGCCCGGCCTCCCCTTTTTCCCCCCCCGGCCCCCGGGGCTTTCCCCCTACCCCAAACCCTTTTTGAAGGTTAGTTTTTTTAAATTAGGTAAGATTAAAATTTTTTTTAATCTTAGTTTTTTTTGTAGATTTTGGGCCTAATGTCGTCTTTTAGCTTTGTTCAACATCATTTGCAATGTTATTAATGTTGAATTTGTGGAAAAAAAGTAAACTTTTATTTCCTAGTTTAATTTACTTGCTTTTTTTTTTGGGAGTTTGTGCTATATTTCATATTCTTTGTCAATGTTTTGTGTTAGTTTAGTTATCTTTTTTGTAATATTGTTGATGTTGAATATGTGCAAAAATATATTTTAATTATTTGACTAGTTTTTTTGTTGTTTTTGGTTTGTGCTTTTTGTTAGAAACCCATAAGTTATTAAAATTTGTTTTGATCATTCAAAATTGAATGGATGAGATTGTGCTTTTCAAAGTTAGAATTGTTAAGTTATAGTATTTCTATAACCTCAATAAAAATGAGATTTTATTTCTCTAGATTTACTTTTCAATTTTTAAAATTTGGGTTTGGGAAGTGCTTTTAAATTAAGTTAGAATTATTAAGTTATGTTAGAATTATTAAGTTAAATATTTCTATAACCTCAAATAAAATGTAGATTTTATTTGAAGATTTACTTTTCAATTTTTAGAATTAAAGTTAGAACCATAAGTTATTAAAGTTAGAATTGTTATTGAGAACGTTAGAATTAGGGGGATGGTTTTCAAAATTATTTTAAAAGTTAGAATTTATAAATTATTAAAGTTAAAATTTATAAATTATTAAAGTTAAATTGTTATTAGAACCAAAGTTAGAAATGGTTGGGATTTTTTCTTAATTTAAATTTTTTAAGTGAATTCTTAAGTTATAATATATTTCTATAACCTCAATAATTGGGGGATTTTTTTGGGAAGGGATCTAGGATGTAAAAAGAATAATAGAATCGTGTGGGTTAATTTTAAATTTTAATTTATTTTATCAAACATGCAATGACACTTTACCCTTTTCAAAATGAAGGGTAATTAGGTGTCCTTGTTCTCAGCCTGTTAAAGTTTTTAAACCAACGGGGGTTTATTTATATATTGGGGGTTTGCAAATATTTTTTTTTGGGGACGATCAGGAGAGCCAGGGGTCAATGGTATTTTTACAAATTGTTTTTTCAAAAGTAGGTGTCGGAATATAGCCCTCCAATATGATAAAATTAAATATGGGTTAATATGCTTTTGGCCTGGGGGGTTTTTAACCCGAGAAAATTTTTAGGAACCTCCAAGAAGAAGCAATGCGTTCATCAAAATTAGAAGAGGCTAGTCATCCACTTTGGGTGGAGTCGCATTCTAAGTTGTCTAGCGTTTTGAATGATTAACATCAAACGATTGGGGGTTTTTGTGCATGGATTCAATGATTGCGGGGAACTAGATCCAATTTACATACCTAAAAGTTACTATGGCAAAAAATTGGTTTCCAAATTAGGATTGCGTATGAAGAATTTTTTTGTCCAAACGGTTTTTATGTTGTTCTATAAGCAAGATGTTGATTTAAATAAATGTAAAATATGTGGACATGCCGATGCCAACCCAAGGGGGAAAAGGCCCCAAATTAAGGGATGATTATTTACCTATTATACCTAGGTTAAAAAGGTTGTTTTATCGCCGAGTTCCTCCCCGACCCGAAGATGAGAGGGTGATTTGTGGCCCCAACACCGGGGACGTTGTGTAGTTTGAATTTAATAAGGACTTTTGTTAAAACTAGTTAATGGTACTTTTGGTTGGTCATTTAAATATTTTAACTTTGGGGTTTTTTAGATCGTATTTGATGTGTTTTATTATTACTTAGGATGATTTTTGTGTTGTAGTTTTAAAATTTATTTAAATTTTGCTAGTTTTGAGGTTTTTTTTATTGGGTTTTAGCGATTTTTTTCCCGGGTTTTTTTGGGGGTGGTTCGAAAATGCATGATTTTCCCGGAAAAATTTTCCAAAAACCGCGGAAAACACTGTCCGTCGGTTTTTCGGAAATTAATTTTTGGATTTTCCGAAAACCGACCGTCCGTCGGTTTTGGGAAATTTAAAGTTATATTTTACAAAAAAAACCCACCGCTTTTTCTTTTTTAATTAAAAATAAAAAAATTATATAAAAAAAAGACCGGCGTCGTTTTTTTTAAAAAAATATTATTTATATATAAGATAAAAAAGAATTTAATAAAACCGACCCCGTCCGTCGGTTTTTTTAATTTTTTTTTTAATTTTTTAAAAATATTTGAAAAAACCCGACGAAACGTAACCGATTGTCCGTCGGTAAAAAACCACGTTGTCCGTTTTTTTCAAAGCAATTAAAACCCGGGCGTTAAAAAGTCGTTTCCCCTCTTTGTTAAAAAAAACCCACGCGACGTCGGTTTTTTTTTTTGGTTTTTTTTCCCTTTTTTTTGTAAAAGGGGGGAATATGTGGGGTACACACCCCGAGGCCCCCACCTCTCTCCCACCCCAAAAAAGCTCCCATATCGGAGACTTTGGGTTCCTTTTCATTTATATTCTTCAACACATTTCATTCCCAACCTCCTTTCAAGAAAAAGAACCAATGCCTTTTTTTTCAACTAATACCCCGAGCCTTTCCCTTTTTTAAACCCTACTATGAACTAGCCTCCATCCTTAACCGAACCGCCCCTTTTTCCCCATGGCCCTTTATAGCCTATGAGTTTTGCCCTTGATCAACCACTTCCTCAATATAAGGTAACTGACCTTTGCCCTGAAACTCTTCATCTACCGTGAATCGGATGTCCCATTGTGCGGATCCTCCTTTCGAACCCAGTTGTTATCTACTCATTTTTATTAAAATCACCCGGACCCTTTAGGTTATTTCCACTTTTCTCTTCTCCACCTTTTAACGCTCTTCCGTCTTCTTGGTTTAGAGAAACACGGGCCTATATTGTTCCCCATTATATTTTTTTTTCTCCTCTACCTTCTTGCATTCTTCCCATGCTTTGGTATATATCTATTTCTTTGCTAATTCTACTACCCTTTTGGGGCCTCAAGTTTAACAATTGTCATTTCCTCATTACAAGCATTTAACACTTTAAAGTTATTTTTTGGGGAATTCCACATTACTTCTCCTGTTATTCCTATCCACCTTATTACTCTTAAGTTATCCCCCCTTTTTCCCTTTCCTTTTTATTTTCCGGGTATGTCACCCCCGTCCCCTTTTGAAAAACTTTGGGGATTTTCCTTTTACTTCATATTCTATCTCTATATCTATTCGCCTTCCATGCCCGTGTATAACCCTAGGGTATCCCAGCCCCAAAAAATTAACATTTAACATTTGAATTCTCCCCCATCCTTTTCCTTGCTTGTAACTCGGGGCAACCCGATATTTCTCCTTTTTGACCTTTTAATTTATTGTAACAATATTTGGAAACGATCATCCGAATTTTTACCTTGCATTTTCCTTTTTTTTCTCATCTTCAATTCCCTTATTACAAACTTGGAAGTTTTACTAACAAATCTAGTTGTACCTTCACCCTTGCACAATTTGGTCGAGTTCTACGATTGTTGCCATGTCAAGTTGTATTGGCTTTGCTACTGCTGATGCTTATGTAAACAAGGATTCTTTCACAACGTATGTAGGTAACAGATTTGGGAAAGAAATCCACGCCATGGCTATAGAAGTTTCAGCATCCACCTTGAAATTGAAATTCATAAATTAATGGTCTCATTTGATGCGTAAATCCATCCCTCGACTTCAACCGTAGCACTCTCGGAATATATTAATGAAGTCTTCCATTAATGTACACTTTATTAACACATCTTATCTCTTAGAAAACCAACAATACATTTACCCTTCGCACTATATTGTTTAGGATGATATCCTTCAATTCTTCCTTTTCGGCCAACCATATGAGAACTTACCAACGATGACGTTTTAAGTTTTCCAACTTCTCCATTCTAGACACTTTGATGATATCCATCTCACCACGGTGTTCCATCAATGTACATAAACCCTTTCGAGGGATAGGATCACATGTGGGATTGGAACTAGAGGCAAAACTTTGTGTAAGTGTTTGTAAATAGTTTGGAGTAGGGTTTGTACTGGATAAAGGATTCGGCTCGTTGTCGAGGTTCGGATATTTCGGTTTTGTTATGGGAGGATAGACGTCTTGGTAGTTGGTAGGAGGAGGTAGTTCAGCCCGGTGACGGCCGACCGAGGCCTAAGCGGCTATAACGTAGAAACTAGGTTTTAGGCTAGGGTTTGCATGGAAGTTTGGAGAGAGAAAAAAGCTTTTTCGTCAAGTTTTTGGACATGTTTTGTCTCCTTCCACCGAAAAAATAATAAGCATTAGAGTTAAGGCATGTTATTTTTATATATTGTATAAAATAATAAGGATTAAAGTTAACGAATGTGGTTTAGATATAAGAAGAAATGATAAAGATGGTAAATTGGTAAATTAGTCAAATTGAATGGATTTGCTAGTTTTTAAAAATTGGGCATATAAATCATATTTCATGACTTTTAGAAAATACACACTCAAACAACCAATTTGCAAAAACTATAACCAAACACAACTCCATCTTCCTCTAGCTTCAAATATATCAAATAAAGTGAAAAAAATGTTTGATTTTTATGGTCATACGCCTACTTAATAAGTTTACATTTCAAACATCCTACAAGGCAAATTTATAACCACAAAATTCAAAGGACATTTTAGTACACTAATCAATTTCAATCATAGTAAAAAGTATTATAGCTTAATATTGTTTGTAATTATATAAATTTATTTCAAGTTAAAAATTATTTTAAAAGTTTTTGTA
>NW_026722432.1:0-21102 GCF_029784015.1 Lycium ferocissimum | reverse complement strand
CATCAATCAATGACGTCCCTATATCTATGGTTTCCCTATCGAAAGTGTCAAGCCACTCTAAACTCACCAATGACGCATTTTTCTCGTCTGTCAAACTCTTAATTACACTTTAATCATATTCTATTTTAGCTTGATGATTCGCTGCCCTTTCTTCTGCTTGTTGTTTCATTCTTCTAACCTGAATTGCTTTTGTGGCTTCCCTATCCACAGGAAATTTGTAAAGGTATGGACCTGGAGTGGCAGTACCTGCTAACTCAGCCCCAAGCCACTCATAATAATCTTTGTCATGACCTGGGTTATTTGGATCCTCGTCCAACTTGTCTTTTTTTATCACGTTCTTCCAATCTTTCCTAGCATCTTGTATACCCTCGATATGACCTTGTTCGTATTCTCGCACAAACTCTCCTATATCTCCTACATTTGGGAGGACCTGTCTCACACTAAACTGTCTAAGTACCCTCAAAGGTGCGTAGGGTTTGATCCCCCTAATGCCCATAAGTGATAAATATGGATGTCTACGGCTCTTGACACAAACAGACTTGGAATGGAAGTCAGGCACTCTACACCTGATGTTTTTTTCTTTTATTCTGGAAAATATGTGAGCCCATCCTACTTTGTCTTGAACCCCACAAGGTACGGTAGCGATGCTCAGATCACCTTCCCCTGGGCCAGATCTCGGCTGGAGATTGAACCATTCTTGTCTAAATGCTTGAGTATCCACCATTGAACCAGGAGATTACAACCCTAGAAGTAATAATAGTGGTTGAGACACTTCCGTAAAGCTCAGTATATGTCTGACAAGATGATAGGGATAATATCAAAGTACTTGGTATGCTCGTCTGTCTTAACGCCTTTAAGGACGAAATGGGCAACAAAGACAGCCCTGGTGTCTATGGCTAGGGAAGAATTTAGTGGAAATACCATGGTCCCTAGCAGGCAAGTAATGAAGGCTAGTGTTTGGTTGGCTTCCCAAGATTGGAATGAAGGAAACTCAAGGATGTGATTTTCATACCCCTGTTTGGACGAATATGTCACACCCCAATCCTGATAGAGCATGACAGGTACCTGACTCTCATCAGAGTCGAGCGAACCCTCAGACATTCGCTCTATCAAAACCTGTCATTTCAAAAACTTTTAAGAACATAAAACTTTTCCAAAAAGAAATCATCTAAAATACATACTCTTTTAAAGTCCACTGTCACACCCCGACGTTACTAGGGTGTGATGGGCACCCGACCCCATATTTGGAGCCGAGCGAACCCGCTAACTCTTATTACACATATGAACTCCTTGGATTCTTAGGACAAGATAAAGTAAAATACATAGTAAATTTTTTTTTTAAAAATCTTTTCGTCGTTTCTCGAAGTAAATACAATTTGAAAATATGAGGGCTTCGTATAATAAAACACGTCAACCAGTGACACCTTAGACCCACGACTCTGTCTGCAAAGTCTCTAACTGTAATCATGGACCATAGCACCTGTATGCTGACTCAGCAACTCTCCAAGGCGAGTGGAGCTTGCCAATATCGCTGGAACATCTTCTATAACGACTTCTACTCTTCTGGTGTACCTGCGCGGCATGAAACGCAGCGCCCACAAGAAGGGGCGTCAGTACGAGCAATGTACTGAGCATGTAAGGCATAGACTGTAACATAGAAAGAGATGTGATCATGTACAACAACAGTATCGAGATGTAAAGCATATCATGTAAGAGAGAGGGTATCCTGTACATATGGAATATATCATGTAAAGTTATACCCGGTACATCAGGATCATATAATGTAAAGCTGTAACCCGAGCATATGAGTAAGAACTGCATGGAACATAGAACATACCATAGGATAGCAGAGTAACCTGTGCATATGAGTGCCCCTGGGGGGCGGATGTCATGCATGCTTATTTGGTCATATCAGTCATAGTACCGCACGAGGCGGCTCGCCCACACATAGCGCCGGAATACTCCAGCTCTGCCATAAATCCCGCGTCCGGGCATCCCGCGTCCGGATGATAAGCCGGGGCCGACTGTGGCAATGAAACATAGTTTCCTTCCCATTTCCAAGTATGCATAGTTCCCATCCCCCCAACCCATGTTCATATTTAGCATGCAAGAGAGCCCAAGGAAATCATGTACTTATCGGAGTGACGTAAGGTCGGAAACCTCCGATCGCATTATGAAGTAATCATGGTCGCTTTGTCTCACCTTGAAGGAACGATAATCATAAGGCGAGACTATCAACGTAGAACATGCCATAGCATATCGGGTCATAGACATAGCATATCGTATCATAGAATCATAGTTGTCATAGAATCATAGGCATCATAGCATCATAGAATCATAGTCATCATAGAACCATAGCCATCATAGAATCATAGGCATCATAGGACCATAGTATTCATAGAATCATAGCATTCATAGGATCACAGTCTTCATAGGATCGTAGTCATCGTGGGATCATAGTATTCATAGGATCATAGGCATCATGGGATCATAGGCATCGCTTTAGTCATTAAGACTTTCAATATTGTAAAACTGGGTTTTTGAAGAAAAAGAATATTTTGGAAAACATTTGTAAACTTTTAGAAAAGAAAAATCATGCATTGGGGTTAAGGGTTTAGTTAAAACAATTCTTATTTAGTAGTCGGAATAATATCTAAAAGTTTCCTTTAACTGTAATATTGAAATAAACCGAAGGGAGCCATAGGAGGAAAAGAATCGTGTTTCGGAATCAATGGATTTGTTAAAGCGACTATTATTTAGTAGTTAAAGTAATAACCAAGAACTTTCCTTAACTATAGAATGAAAATAAGTCAAATAGGACAATAAGAGAGAGTTCGGGAATAGTGGGCCCACCTCGAGTCAAATGAGGCGGCGTATCAAATTTACGTATATTACAACTCATAGCGTCACTTAGGAGGGTCTTAGGGTAATCGGGTCCTATTTGTGTAAGTTACGGATGTCTAAGAAGTTTTTCCAACATTTTGTGCAAGTTCTACTTCAATTCTCTTTACCGAATGAATAGTAGCGAATTTCAATCTTGGATTTCGAGAATAGGAATGATCCCCGAGGCCCGTATCCAACTTAGTATGCCTAAGACATGCCATAGAAAGAAGGGTGAAGCCTTACATACCTTTTCCGCTTCTTACGCTTCTCCAAATTCGAGCTCCGGATCCGCCAAAAATCTACAAATGGTCGCATTTACCAAACCTTAGTTAGGGCATTTATGAGTCGATCCTTTAAAGCAACACTTTGTACGCAAAATTTCGGCAGCGTTTCCCCTGCAAATACACCGTCCCGAGAATATGGCTCGGCCCAATTTAACAACAACAACCCGAGAATGGGACTCGGCCACAATATCAACAATAGAACCAACAATAGCTTCTCCAACATATTCAATTCAATTCAATAACATTCCATTCAACTTCAAATAAACTACGTACATTCAAACTCACATTATTGATCGTTCGTTCAATATTATTCCGAGGCCTTTCAAACACGATTTAGAGCACTCCAAACAATATATACAATTTTTAAAATAAGCCATCCAACACACCATGCCACCCGAATTCCTTCAAACGCAAGAGAACAATCACTAACACGTTTCTCTTCCTCCAAACTCATAAACTATCTCAACAATCCCATACGCCTACAACCTTATTTCCATAAATTCAAGAAATTACATTGAAATCACATAACATTCCAAAACAGCCCACAACATCTACCATTTCAACATGAATCATTAAACACTCACTCTAGTCATAGAATCTACAACAACAATCAATCAAAACACCAAATGAAATCAATTCACTACATGCTACCAAATCAGCCCCTATACACGGCTCAACAACATCATGCGTATTTTCATGATTTACATCTATGCCTTCATACAACAACACGTCCAACACTCATAAAACATGTAAAGGAGGATAGAATCTTACCTTCTCTTCCCACTTTCTCCACACGGCTAGAGTTGTATATGGCAAGACAATTAATCTACTTCTTCCATCAACTACTTCACATGATAGAGGACCTTCCATTTAGCGTAAAAGCAAGAAGAAAATAATTTTTCCATGATCACCACTCCATGCACCATATTCGGCCAACTTGAAGAACTCCTACAACGAATGGTTTTCTTGTTTCAACAACTATACCACGTCGACGAGGACCTTCTATTGAGTATAAAAGCATGAAGAAAAATATTTTTCATGACCAAGGTAGAGGAGGCACTGTTCGGCCAGCTCCATGGCCGAACACTCCCTTCCCTTTTTCTCTCCCTCTTTCTTGAATTTTCTTGTCTTGCAAAATGATGACTTGCCTCTTATTTTGTCATCACATTAATATATATATATATATCCATTATGGCACATGGCCGGTTGGCCTTTCTTTTTTTTTTCTCAAACTCTCTAGATTTTTCTTCCTTTTTCTTTTAATTAAAAGATGACTTATGTAGTAAGCCTTAGTCCATATAATCATATAGTCATAAAAATAATGGGTCCCACATACATATATACACTTGTGCCATTTCATGAAATTATTTCCCCCACTTTTAGCCTCCAAATCTTTCTTATTCCAAATTTACCCTTAACGCTCCATTCCAATACAAAGGACGAATAAACAACTTACGCATTCTAAGAAAAATTTTAACCTTGTCCTTAACTTCCCGACATTAACTCGGAATATTCAAATGTGCAAAAATGCGAGGTGTAACATCCTTCCCCCCTTTTAGAACATTCGTCCTCGAATGTTCAACTAGTCTTATAAGGTCGCATAAGCACCTCGGGGGAGCTCCCTTCTCATAGCTATTTCCATCCTTACATCTCTTTCACCTGCTTCCCCCCTTTTGGGGTGTACCAATACCATTATCCGTTTATACTTCGTCTCATATCCTCATTCCCAATCTTAATCTATAGTGGCGTAACAATAGCTTACTTTACAACACTTGTACCATTTACTCTTGCTGTCTCTCGAACTTCGGTACCCCTACTCGATTAATGCCTTTCATACCGTAACTTCGGTTGCTGGGATTTACATGTCCACCGATACAATCATATTTGGGATATTCTACACCTTCATATATACACATGTATAATTACTATTAACTAGCCCACAAAATACGTCCAAACGCTGTTCAAGCCTATCCTAATTCTAGGGCTATGATGTACTTCCTGTCTTTTCGCCGAGCAAGTCTGTCTTGTCCTACGCGTCTTCTTATGATCTCCAATTATTCCATACACTCTAGTTTCCCTTAGGTTGCTCCAACCTCCTGTTGTCTCTGATGTTCGAATATGTAGAATTTCTTATAAACTTCCCAGGGGGTCACCCATCCTAGAATTGCTCCCGCCTGAGCACGCTTAACCTCGAAACTTTGCTGGAATCCGGTGTCTTAACGCTGATATTTTTGCGTCCACTTTCTCGTATGACTTTTATTACTTGGTCCGGAGCGAATCAAGGTCTCACAGATTCCGGAACATTTTTGTAACACGTTCTTTCTTGTGTAATTACTCTTTTTCCCCTTTTTCCGTCCCGAATATTCACCTTCCACATCGTACGTATGATTATTTCTTGTCTTGGGCCTCCCCAGTGTTTCTGAGGGTAGTGATCGCACCTTTATCGTCATGCCAAATCCATAACCTTTCTTGAAACGACGCATCTCACTTATTGCCTGTTTTTCGTATCTCCTTTCCGCGCCTCTTTCTCTTAGACGTGCCCATTCTGGTAGGGCCTCTCTTATCATTCTCACTCTTCAAATCCCTGTAACTTTTCGTTTCACTCCTCACTTTCTTCCGTTGTAGGTAAAGCCTGCATGGGAGACTCCATTTTCCTAGGACTTGGCTCTATCGCACGATCATAGGACAGAAAGAAGGTCAACAATTCCTAAATGCCCCGCAGCCTCCTGTTTATAAATGTGGCCGGCTTCACACCCATAAACAAGACTCTACCGGACACGACTTTGCAGACAACCCTTGGACCGACCTGCTCTGATACCACTTTGTCACACCCCGACGTTACTAGGGTGTGATGGGCACCCGACCCCATATTTGGAGCCGAGCGAACCCGCTAACTCTTATTACACATATGAACTCCTTGGATTCTTAGGACAAGATAAAGTAAAATACATAGTAAATTTTTTTTCAAAATCTCTTCGTCGTTTCTCAAAGTAAACACAGTTTGTAAATATGAGGGCTCCGTAAAATAAAACACATCAACCAGTGAAACTCTTTTCAAAGCTGACACCTTAGACCCACGACTCTGTCTGCAAAGTCTCTAACTGTAATCATGGACCATAGCACGTGTATGCTGACTCAAAGAACTCTCCAAGGTGAGTGGAGCTTGCCAATATCGCTGGAACATCTTCTATAACGACTTCTACTCTTCGGTGTACTCCGCGCCATGAAACGCAGCGCCCACAAGAAGGGGCGTCAGTACGAGCAATGTACTGAGCATGTAAGGCATAGACTGTAACATAGAAAGAGATGTGATCATGTACAACAACAGTATCGAGATGTAAAGCATATCATGTAAGAGAGAGGGTATCCTGTACATATGGAATATATCATGTAAAGTTATACCCGGTACATCAGGATCATATAATGTAAAGCTGTAACCCGAGCATATGAGTAAGAACTGCATGGAACATAGAACATACCATAGGATAGCAGAGTAACCTGTGCATATGAGTGCCCCTGGGGGCGGATGTCATGCATGCTTATTTGGTCATATCAGGTCATAGTACCGCACGAGGCGGCTCGCCCACATAGCGCCGGAATACTCCAGCTCTGCCATAAATCCCGCGTCCGGGCATCCCGCGTCCGGGATGATAAGCCAGCTGACCAGGTGGCAATGAAACATAGTTTCCTTCCCAATTTCCAAGTATGCATAGTTCCCATCCCCCCAACCCATGTTCATATTTAGCATGCAAGAGAGCCCAAGGAAATCATGTACTTATCGGAGTGACGTAAGGTCGGAAACCTCCGATCGCATTATGAAGTAATCATGGTCGCTTTGTCTCACCTTGAAGGAACGATAATCATAAGGCGAGACTATCAACGTAGAACATGCCATAGCATATCGGGTCATAGACATAGCATATCGTATCATAGAATCATAGTTGTCATAGAATCATAGGCATCATAGCATCATAGAATCATAGTCATCATAGAACCATAGCCATCATAGAATCATAGGCATCATAGGACCATAGTATTCATAGAATCATAGCATTCATAGGATCACAGTCTTCATAGGATCGTAGTCATCGTGGGATCATAGTATTCATGGGATCATAGGCATCATGGGATCATAGGCATCATGGGATCATAGGCATCGCTTTAGTCATTAAGACTTTCAATATTGTAAAACTGGGTTTTTGAAGAAAAAGAATATTTTGGAAAACATTTGTAAACTTTTAGAAAAGAAAAATCATGCATTGGGGTTAAGGGTTTAGTTAAAACAATTCTTATTTAGTAGTCGGAATAATATCTAAAAGTTTCCTTTAACTCGTAATATTGAAATAAACCGAAGGGAGCCATAGGAGGAAAAGAATCGTGTTTCGGAATCAATGGATTTGTTAAAGCGACTATTATTTAGTAGTTAAAGTAATAACCAAGAACTTTCCTTAACTATAGAATGAAAATAAGTCAAATAGGACAATAAGAGAGAGTTCGGGAATAGTGGGCCCACCTCGAGTCAAATGAGGCGGCGTATCAAATTTACGTATATTACAACTCATAGCGTCACTTAGGAGGGTCTTAGGGTAATCGGGTCCTATTTGTGTAAGTTCTGGATGTCTAAGAAGTTTTTCCAACATTTTGTGCAAGTTCTACTTCAATTCTACTGAATGAATAGTAGCGAATTTCAATCTTGGATTTCGAGAATAGGAATGATCCCCGAGGCCCGTATCCAACTTAGTATGCCTAAGACATGCCATAGAAAGAAGGGTGAAGCCTTACATACCTTTTCCGCTTCTTACGCTTCTCCAAATTCGAGCTCCAGATCCGCCAAAAATCTACAAATGGTCGCATTTACCAAACCTTAGTTAGGGCATTTATGAGTCGATCCTTTAAAGCAACACTTTGTCTGCCAAAATTTCGGCAGTTTCCCACGCAAATACACCGTCCCGAGAATATGGCTCGGCCCAATTTAACAACAACAACCCGAGAATGGGACTCGGCCACAATATCAACAATAGAACCAACAATAGCTTCTCCAACATATTCAATTCAATTCAATAACATTCCATTCAACTTCAAATAAACTACGTACATTCAAACTCACATTATTGATCGTTCGTTCAATATTATTCCGAGGCCTTTCAAACACGATTTAGGAGCACTCCAAACAATATATACAATTTTTAAAATAAGCCATCCAACACACCATGCCACCCGAATTCCTTCAAACGCAAGAGAACAATCACTAACACGTTTCTCTTCCTCCAAACTCATAAACTATCTCAACAATCCCATACGCCTACAACCTTATTTCCATAAATTCAAGAAATTACATTGAAATCACATAACATTCCAAAACAGCCCACAACATCTACCATTTCAACATGAATCATTAAACACTCACTCTAGTCATAGAATCTACAACAACAATCAATCAAAACACCAAATGAAATCAATTCACTACATGCTACCAAATCAGCCCCTATACACGGCTCAACAACATCATGCGTATTTTCATGATTTACATCTATGCCTTCATACAACAACACGTCCAACACTCATAAAACATGTAAAGGAGGATAGAATCTTACCTTCTCTTCCCACTTTCTCCACACGGCTAGAGTTGTATATGTCAAGACAATTAATCTACTTCTTCCATCAACTACTTCACATGATAGAGGACCTTCCATTTAGTAGAAAAGCAAGAAGAAAATAATTTTTCCATGATCACCACTCCATGCACCATATTCGGCCAACTTGAAGAACTCCTACAACGAATGGTTTTCTTGTTTCAACAACTATACCACGTCGACGAGGACCTTCTATTGAGTATAAAAGCATGAAGAAAAATATTTTTCATGACCAAGGTTCCAGAGGAGGCCTTTGTTCGGCCAGCTCCATGGCCGAACACTCTCTTCCCTTTTTCTCTCCCTCTTTCTTGAATTTTTCTTCTCTTGCAAAATGATGACTTGCCTCTTATATATATATATATATATATATCCATTATGGCACATGGCCGGTTGGCTCTTTTTTTTTTTTTCTCATTTTACTCTCTAGATTTTTCTTCCTTTTTCTTTTAATTAAAAGATGACTTATGTAGTAAGCCTTAGTCCATATAATCATATAGTCATAAAAATAATGGGTCCCACATACATATATACACTTGTGCCATTTCATGAAATTATTTCCCCCACTTTTAGCCTCCAAATCTTTCTTATTCCAAATTTACCCTTAACGCTCCATTCCAATACAAAGGACGAATAAACAACTTACGCATTCTAAGAAAAATTTTAACCTTGTCCTTAACTTCCCGACATTAACTCGGAATATTCAAATGTGCAAAAATGCGAGGTGTAACATCCTTCCCCCCTTTTAGAACATTCGTCCTCGAATGTTCAACTAGTCTTATAAGGTCGCATAAGCACCTCGGGGGAGCTCCTTTCTCATAGCTATTTCCATCCTTACATCTCTTTCACTACCCTTCCCCTTTTGTACCAATACCATTATCGCCTTATACTTCGTCTCATATCCTCATTCCCAATCTTAATCTATAGTGGCGTAACAATAGCTTACTTTACAACACTTGTACCATTTACTCTTCTATTTCCATCTCGAACTTTCATTTACCCCTACTCGATTAATGCCTTTCATACCGTAACTTCGGTTCTTTGGGATTTACATGTCCACCGATACAATCATATTTGGGATGTTCTACACCTTCATATATACACATGTATAATTACTATTAACTAGCCCACAAAATACGTCCAAACGCTGTTCAAGCCTATCCTAATTCTAGGGCTATGATGTACTTCCTGTCTTTTCGCCGAGCAAGTCTGTCTTGTCCTACACGTCTTCTTATGATCTCCAATTATTCCATACACTCTAGTTTCCCTTAGGTTGCTCCAACCTCCCGTTGTCTCGATGTTCGAATATGTAGAATTTCTTATAAACTTCCCGGTCACCCATCTAGAATTGCTCCCGCTTTGAGCACGCTTAACCTCGAAACTTTCCCGAATTCCGGTGTCTTAACGCTGATATTTTTGCGTCCACTTTCTCGTATGACTTTTATTACTTGGTCCGACGCCAATCAAGGTCTCACAATTCCGGAACATTTTTGTAACACGTTCTTTCTTGTGTAATTACTCTTTTGCCCTTTTTCCGTCCCGAATATTCACCTTCCACCGTACGTATGATTATTTCTTGTCTTGGGCCTCCGTGCTTCGAGGGTAGTGATCGCACCTTTATCGTCATGCCAAATCCATAACCTTTCTTGAAACGACGCATCTCACTTATTGCCTTTTTTCGTATCTCCTTTCCGCGCCTCTTCTTTCTGCCTTTTTCCGCTCTCTTATCATTCTCACTCTTCAAATCCCCGTAACTTTTGGTTTCACTCCTCACTTTCTTCCGTTGTAAGTAAAGGAAGACTCCATTTTCCTAGGACTTGGCTCTATCGCACGATCATGGGACGAAAGAAGGTCAACAATTCCTAAATGCCCCGCGGCCTCCCGTTTATAAATGTGGCCGGCTTCACACCCATAAACAGACTCTACCGGACACGACTTTGCGACAACCCTTGGACCGACTCTACGATACCACTTTGTCACACCCCGACGTTACTAGGGTGTGATGGGCACCCGACCCCATATTTGGAGCCGAGCGAACCCGCTAACTCTTATTACACATATTTTTTCCTTGGATTCTTAGGACAAGATAAAGTAAAATACATAGTAAATTTTTTTTCAAAATCTCTTCGTCGTTTCTCAAAGTAAACAAAATATGTAAATATGAGGGCTCTTGTAAAATAAAACACATCAACCAGTGAAACTCTTTCAAAGGACACCTTAGACCCACGACTCGTACGCAAAGTCTCTAACTCGTAATCATGGACCATAGGCACACCTATACCGTGACTCGACAAAGAACTCTCCAAATGGAGCTTGCCAATATCGCCGAACATCTTCTATAACGACTTCTACTCTTCTGGTGTTTCGCGCGGCATGAAACGCGTATGCGAAGAAGAGGCGTCGATACGAGCAATGTACCGAGCATGTAAGGCATAGAATAATAACATAGAAAGAGATGTGATCATGTACAAATAAAAAACGGATATCGTATCGTAGAAGAATATCATGTAAGAGAACAGGGTATCCCGTACATATGGAATATATCATGTAAAGTTATCCTTTTTTTGAAAACAAAACATATAATGTAATAGGCATAGAGAATAGAGCATATGAGTAAGAACCGCATGGAACATAGAACATACCATAGTATATCATAGTATCATAGCATGCATATGTATATCATAGGGGGCGGATGTCATAGCATGCTTATTTGTTCATATCAGGTATCATAGCACGAGCATAGCCCATCATAGCGCCGAATATCCAGCTCGCCCATAAATCCCGCGTCCGGCATCCCGCGTCCGGATGATAAAGCCAACCAGTGGATACATGAAACATAGTTTCCTTCCCAATTTCCAAGTATGCATAGTTCCCATCCCCCCCCCCAACCCATATTCATATATAGCATGCAAGAGAGCCCAAGTAAATCATGTACTTATCGGAGTGACGTAAGGTCGGTGATCTCCGATCGCATTATGAAGTAATCATGGTCGCTTTGTCTCACCTTGAAGGAACGATAATCATAAGGCGAGACTATCAACGTAGAACATGTCATAGCATGTCGGGTCATAGACATAGCATATCGTATCATAGACATAGCATATCGTATCATAGAATCATAGTTGTCATAGAATCATAGGCATTATAGCATCATAGAATCATAGTCATCATAGAACCATAGCCATCATAGAATCATAGGCATCATAGGACCATAGTATTCATAGGATCATAGCATTCATAGGATCATCGTAGGATCGTAGTAGTGCATCATAGTATTCATGATCATAGGCATCATGGGATCATAGGCATCGCTTTAGTCATTAAGACTTTCAATATTGTAAAAACTCGGATTTTTTGAAGAAAAAGAATATTTTGGAAAACATTTGTAAACTTTTAGAAAAGAAAAATCATGCATGAATAATTTTAGTTAAAACAATTCTTATTTAGTAGTCGGAATAATATCTAAAAGTTTCCTTTAACCGTAATATTGAAATAAACAAGGGAGCCATGGAGGAAAAGAATCGGTTTAATCAATGGATTTGTTAAAGCGACTATTATTTAGTAGTTAAAGTAATAACCAAGAACTTTCCTTAACTATAGAATGAAAATAAGTCAAATAGGACAATAATAGAGAGTTCGGGAATAGTGGGCCCACCTCGAGTCAAATGAGGCGGCGTATCAAATTTACGTATATTACAACTCATAGCGTCACTTAGGAGGGTCTTAGGGTAATCGGTCCTATTTGTGTAAGTTCCTGATGTCTAAAAGTTTTCCAACATTTTGTGCAAGTTCTACTTCAATTTACCGAATGAATAGTAGTTAATTTCAATCTTGGATTTCGAGAATAGGAATGATCCCCGAGGCCCGTATCCAACTTAGTATGCCTAAGACATGCCATAGAAAGAAGGGTGAAGTCTTACATACCTTTTCCGCTTTCTTACGCTTCTCCAAATTCGAGCTCCAAATCCGCCAAAATCTACAAATGGTCGCATTTACCAAACCTTAGTTAGGGCATTTATGAGTCGATCCTTTAAAGCAACATTTGTCTACGAAATTTTGGCGCCGTTTCCCCGCAAATACACCGTCCCGAGAATATGGCTCGGCCCAATTTAACAACAACAACCCGAGAATGGGACTCGGCCACAATATCAACAATAGAACCAACAATAGCTTCTCCAACATATTCAATTCAATTCAATAACATTCCATTCAACTTCAAATAAACTACGTACATTCAAACTCACATTATTGATCGTTCGTTCAATATTATTCCGAGGCCTTTCAAACACGATTTAGGAGCACTCCAAACAATATATACAATTTTTAAAATAAGCCATCCAACACACCATGCCACCCGAATTCCTTCAAACGCAAGAGAACAATCACTAACACGTTTCTCTTCCTCCAAACTCATAAACTATCTCAACAATCCCATACGCTACAACCTTATTTCCATAAATTCAAGAAATTACATTGAAATCACATAACATTCCAAAACAGCCCACAACATCTACCATTTCAACATGAATCATTAAACACTCACTCTAGTCATAGAATCTACAACAACAATCAATCAAAACACCAAATGAAATCAATTCACTACATGCTACCAAATCAGCCCCTATACACGGCTCAACAACATCATGCGTATTTTCATGATTTACATCTATGCCTTCATACAACAACACGTCCAACACTCATAAAACATGTAAAGGAGGATAGAATCTTACCTTCTCTTCCCACTTTCTCCACACGGCTAGAGTTGTATATGGCAAGACAATTAATCTACTTCTTCCATCAACTACTTCACATGATAGAGGACCTTCCATTTAGTAGAAAAACAAGAAGAAAATAATTTTTCCATGATCACCACTCCATGCACCATATTCGGCCAACTTGAAGAACTCCTACAACGAATGGTTTTCTTGTTTCAACAACTATACCACGTCGACGAGGACCTTCTATTGAGTATAAAAGCATGAAGAAAAATATTTTTCATGACCATTCCAGGTAGAGGAGGCACTTTCGGCCCCTCCATGGCCGAACACTCTCTCTCTTTTTTTTCTCCTTTCTTTCTTGAATTTTCTTGTCTCTGCAAAATGATGACTTGCCTCTTATTTATATATATATATATATATCCATTATGGCACATGGCCCTGGCCTTTCTTTTTTTCTTTCTCAAACTCTCTAGATTTTTCTTCCTTTTTCTCTTTTAATTAAAAGATCTCTCTAGTAAGCCTTAGTCCATATAATCATATATTCATAAAAATAATGGGTCCCACATACATATATACACTTGTGCCATTTCATGAAATTATTTCCCCCACTTTTAGCCTCCAAATCTTTCTTATTCCAAATTTACCCTTAACGCTCCATTCCAATACAAAGGACGAATAAACAACTTACGCATTCTAAGAAAAATTTTAACCTTGTCCTTAACTTCCCGACATTAACTCGGAATATTCAAATGTGCAAAAATGCGAGGTGTAACATCCACAAATGACTCAACTGACATCACTTTGTCGACATCTCGACAAACATACCCGTCAACGTATGTAAGTCTTACTAAGAATTTTCCTATAACATTATGAGTCAAGACGGGGCCCGACATAACTATAATCATACATATCTATACATGACTCGATGCCCCGTACGCTCCGTTTATAAGGTGGAACTTGCCAATCCCACGGGACGTCCAAGCATCCTAGCTATACACTTACCCCTAGGACAAACACCGCCCGAGTCTACTTTGTCACACCCTAACCTTATTAGGGTGTGATGGGCACCCGACCCTTACTTAGGGTCGAGCGAACCCTCAGACTCTTACTGCACACAAAATTACGTCAAACTTTTTAAATCAAATAGGATAAAATACATAGTGAATTTTTTTTTTCCAGACAATCTCTTTTTCTCGTAGCCTTTAAATCGAACAAATCTATAAATTATACAAAATTTCATTACATAACACGACCGACATATCGGCCGATGGAGCGAGCACACAGACTGACAACCAATACCCACGACGTTGTCTGCAAAGTCTCTAACATCCATCCAGAAGACATATCATACAAACTCTAACTCGGCGACTCCCAGGAGCAAATGGAGCTGCCAATCCAACTGGAGCATCTTCTATAATGGCTGCTAATCATGCAGAGTACTCGCGCGGCATGAAACGCAGCCCCCCCCGTAGAACCGAGGGTCGAAGATTTAATAGGTGCGAGCATGTAAAGCGTAAATATAGCAAACGAAATCGTAATCGCAACCAGAAGTGCGAAAATATGACGGGCAAAACCATAATCGAACCCGGAGATACGTAAACATAACTAACGGGTTATGATCGAAATTAGAGGAACGAGTATGGCAAGTAGAATCATAATTAGAGTCCGAAATACGGTATGGTGAGTACCTTATCGAATCATCGAATACTTCGCTCCTAAATACAAATCATGTATGCCAAATCATATGTCATGTATGCATATAACGTGTCCCCGGCCTTTATTAGGGGACTCGGTGAATAAAATCATGTACGACGAATTATACATCATATATGCAAATAACGTGTCCCGCCCTCCCGTGAGGGTCTCGGTAAATCATATATCATGCAAACATATAACGTGTCCCGCCCCGGTGAGGGACTCGGTGAATAGAGTCACGTATGTCACATCAAACATCATATATGCATGTAACGTGTGTCCCGGCCCGCCGGTGAGGGACTCGGTGGATAACATGTCCCGGCCGCTTCAATAAGGGACTCGGTAGAGGGAATCCGGTCCGAATACGGCGCCATCGTCACATAACGTGTCCCGGCCCTCAACTGGTGGGTCTCGGTGAACAATGTAGTGTAATACGCACGAGAACATGTCCTGGCCCGGGCTCAGTGAATGGAAATGTCACACCCCAACCTTCATCAAGGCGTGACGGGCACCCGACTCTCATCAGAGTCGAGCGAACCCTTAAACGTCAACCCAATTTTTTTTTTTTTTAAAACAAGAATTGAAAATTTTAGATGAAAAACCAAAATTGACACGTGGCTCAAGGCATCTCAAAACATATTATATATATACATACGACATAGAACAAGGCGGGCCAAAAGGCCTCTGCCATTTCTGTACAACAAAATAATGGCCGACAAAGCCAAACGGTAACCACAACTCCCACGCTGTTCGCAGACTTCTACACAGTATGACCTGCACAATATATAAGACTATACCAAAACAGGAACAGCCTCCGAGCAAACGGTCGTTCGACTCCCAATGCTAACTCCCTCTAAGAAGGTGCTGCCCCCGGTTGCGTCCCGGGACACAACGGGCATGAAAAAACAGCCCCCGAAGAAAGGGGGGGTCGACGGAATATGTACCGAATATGTAAAGCATTACCTAAACATGAATCGAAAAGTACAACAAGTAAGCAAGTTTGGACGCCCAATATAAATTTAATGCCCAAATAAAATAGTCCCCTTGACGGCCGCTTCCGGCCTATCAATAAAAGAATTAATAATAGTAATAATAATGGTAACAACGATGATAGTAATGATAACAATGATAATAATCCCCTTCGGGTGTGCCGGTCCCGACATACGTCTATCCTGGCCCCTTCGGGCATGCCGGTCCCGAAATAAGATAATGGCCCCTTCGGGCATGCCGGTCCAACATACGTCTATCCTGGCCCCTTCGGACATGCTGGCCCCGACATAATATTCCTGTTACATCCGGCATTTTCGCATGTTCGGAAAATTTTGAAATAATTGTGACTTATATGTTATAAGTCAATTTCTTGATTCTAGTTAATATGTTTATGTTGTTCTATGGGAAATTTAATGTGGAAGCGTTGAAGAAGGCCGAGGGCAAATTTGGAATTTTGGAAATTAGTTTCGGAAATTACAAAACGAGTTTTCAACGAATTGGGCTCAAGAACAAAATAGAAAAATGAGGCCCAACATGAGAGTGGTGGCCGGCCAAGAATGGCCTTGGCCCAAACCCATTAAGTGGTCACATGCCAACCATGTGACATATCAATTAAAGGGGCATATATATGTATGGACATGTCTAGAAAATTCAAGAAAAATAAAACAAGGAAAAGGAAGACAAAGGGAAGGGGAGGATTCGGCCAGCCCAAGGGAATTCCATCCCTCCAAATTTTGATCCAAAAATTATTGTTTGGTGGTAATCCTACTAATTCAAGGCTCCCTAACAACTTGGTGTAGTGGGTTTGGAAGAAGGAGGACTTGTTTCATCATATTGACAACTTATTTGAGTGAAGAAGATTGAGAAGAAAGGTAAGAATTAATTCCCTTTTATTATGTTATGATGATTGGTTAATGTTGTGGTATGTAGAAGTGAGTGGAATCTATGAAAAATATGAAAGTTTGCATGTTGAGTAGGCATGCATGTAGTGGCCGTGTACATGCCTGGCTAAGTAGTTGTGATTGGTTGAATTTTATGTTATATTTCAGCTATGGTTATGATGGAAATTACATTGGCAATGGAAGTTGAAAGAATTTAGTTGAGGTGGGAATTATGAAGTTTGGCCGTGTGGTGTAGGGTTGTGAAATGAAAATGGCTTAATGTTGTTTAATATGTTAGTTATGTTGTTGTGATCCTTGTAATGTGAATGAAGGCAAAATGATGAAAGTTCGCCTTGAAATGGAATGTAGGAACTTATGTCGTTTTAGTATGATTTTATGAAATTATGAAAATGAAGTGGTTAAGGTGCAAATTATGATTAACGTTAATGAATGCGAAGATGGAAATGTATTATGAACTTGTATGTTAAAGAATGGAAGGATTGAATAAGTTATGATTTTGAAAAATTTGCTTAAATTGTATATCTTGTGTATATATTGTAGAAATGGTATGTTATGTCTCCGAATGGTGATGTAATGAACTTGATGAGTAATGAATGTGAAAATATTGGAATTGAGTTGGAAACGCGAAGCCGGAATGAGGGTTATATCATTATGTTGGAAAAATGACTAAATAGGCTCTATTGTATTAAGTTGTGGTTGTTGATGTTCTTGATGTTTTTGTTGGGTTGTTGTTGGTTGTGTTGAGCCGAGTTGAATCTCGGGTGTCATATTTATAGGGGAAGTGCTTTGCCGAAATTTCGGTAGCCAAATACTTAACCGAAAGTCGTAATGTTAAACTTGCATGAATAGTAAGCGGTAAAGATGACCATTTGCGCATTTTACCGAAACGGGAATCAAGATTTGACGAGCGTAAGGCATAACGAAGGTATGTGAGGCTGTCCCTATTCTTTCTTGGCATGTTCTGAGCGTACTAGGCTTGAAAGCGGGCCTTGATTGCGCTCCTGCGTCTCATAATATAAGATTGAAAATAGCGTCAAATAGTTCAGTACAATTGAACCTGTTCCTCCACAAATTATCGTCGAAATGGTTTGTATGCATGAGACCTTCCCTAATGGACCCGGATTGTTCCAAACGCTCATAAATGGGTTCATAAAGTCTATGATCCATAATTTATGTCCGCCGCCGCTCGACTTGACCCGAGGTGGGCCCACAAATCCGAGACCTCTTACTACGGTTTTTAATTGACTTATTTCTATATAATGTTAAAGAAATCTTTTGATTATGGTACCGTGTCGAACGATGAATATGATGAGTCCATGATATGCTTTGACATGTGTTATGATTCTAGAAACATGAATTGAAGTAAGTAATCGTTGCCATCCCCACAAAGAGCATACATATACATATACGCCTATTGTCCGATTTTCTCGAGCGATATGTCATCTGTTTTGTTCCGTTTGCTTAAGAACGACCATTCTGAATCTCTTGTAAGCCCCAAGATATATTTGCTACGTCCGAATAGTCTCAAAAACTCTGATTTGACATAATCCGTCATGGCACTCGAAAGGTACGTATTATGACTGTTTATGTGATTTGTTTATTGAGTCTGGACTTATATGCATATGTTTCTCGCATTACTCGTTCGTGCAAGTTATGATATGTCTATTCACCGAGCTCCGGGATATGTTCTCGTGCGGTTTCGTGCACTATTCACCGAGTCCCTCGTATTTGCGGGCGGGACACGTTATTTGTACGATTGTGATGTTATGATACGGGGATGGCGGCCCGGATGGCATATGATTATTATCCACCGAGAGACCCGCGAAGACGGGGCGGACACGTTATGTATACATGATATATATGTATAAGTCCGACATGCATGATTTCATATTACCGAGTCCCTTAACAAAGGGCCGGGACACGTTATGTGCATACTTGGCATAAGATGATGTTATATATGATTCCACCTACCGAGTCCCTCATCGTAGGGCCGGACACGACACATGTTCATGTGACATTATATGATTTGTTATGCATTGCTTATCTTTTGACATTATGTCTCCTGAGGTCTCGGACAAGGTATAGCCTTTTGTATTTCAGATTCCAGCTAAAGCTCCGCCTGTTATATTTCTATACTCATGTCCCTGATTATGATTATGCTTCTTACTATTCCGCTTTACATACTCGGTACATTTTTAAAGTCCGACCGACATTGTTCTTCGGGGGGGGGCCGTTACATGCCCGCAGGTACAGACGCACCTCGAGATACGCCACCAGCTTAGGGTACCGGTTCTGCTATTGGAGAGTGCTCCATTTGATCCGGAGCTGATATTTTGGGTATATATCTTCTGTTGTTCGTTTGCTCTGTACATATGCTTATTTGGGTACGGCGGGGCCCTGTCCCGTCTTCGATTCTCGTTCGTATATTAGAGGCTTTGTAGACATAAAGAGTGGGTTATGGTCCCTATCGTAGAGTTTGTGTATGTATTATGTGTTTGGGCGGTTATCCACCGCGAGCTTTGCCGGCTCGCTCTTACGTGTGTATATAAATATGTTGGCCCCGTGTGGCCTTTGCGGTATTTTCCGAATGCGGTTAATTTTTGGTTAGTAAGAAAAACGAGGGAAACTCTGCCCAAATTTTTCTAAATGTTTGGGTACTACTTTTGGCTTTTGGGTACGTACGGGTGCCCGGGTCGGGCACTAGTCACGGCCTACGGGCTGGGTCGTGACAATTCCTAGCTTCGGCATGCCACTCGTGACATACGGCTACCCCGGCCCCTTTCGGCATGCCACTCGTGACATAGCACTAATCTAGCCCCTTCGGGCATGATAATGATATTAATAATAATAATAATAATAATAATAATAATAATAATAATAATAATAATAATAATAATAATAATAATAATAATAAAGGGGGAAATGTAGACATAGATCGAAAGTAGAAGAAAATAGTGAAATTTCGCACCCCCTCCGGAGTGGTTTTTGATGAGTCTTGTATAATAAAGTATCGCACTCCCTTCGGGAGTGGTTTTAAAAGATCCGACGTAATAAAATATCGCTAGTAGTTGAGACAATAACTAAAGGTTTTTCTTCAATTATAGTACGAGAAATAAGTCAAGTAAAACGACGGGAGGATCTCTAAATAGTGGGCCCGCCCCGGGTCAACGGAGGTGGCGTACGCAAATTACATACTCTAAGCTTTAACAAGTCATTTATGAAAGTTTCAAGGTGATTCGATTGCGTTTATGCAAGTTATAGAGGTTTAAACATTTATCTAGCAAGATATAAGAATTTTTAATTCAATCACACTGAATGACTAGTACTCAAATTCAGACTCGGATTTATGAACTTAAATAACCCCCGAGGCTCAAAATCCAAACCCTAGTACACCTAGGACATGCCAAGAGAAGGGAAAGGAATCGCTTTACATGCCTTACGGATGTCTTACGCTCACTTAAACTCAAATCCCGTCTCGTCCAAAATACGCAAAATGGTCAAAGTTACCAAATATACGTCTATATACCGTTAAGGCTTATTCTTAGCCCGAATTGTCTACAAAATTTGAGGCAAGACTTCTCTATAAATCTAACATCCCCAAGAGTCAAACTCGCTTAAATGACAACAATCAGCCCAACAACAACATTAAGAACATCAACAACACCAATAAGCGCTACAAAACACATATTAACATAAATATTCTTTCTTTCAACATAATACTTCAACTTCCGCTCTAAACTTCACACTTTCAATCCAATATCGACGTTTTCATGTTTATCTACTAATTGAAGACCATTTAAATGCATTTCGAACACATTCCTCATTATTCCTCAAAATGCACAAGTTTTTCATCAAACCATAATCCATCCCAACTTCCTACAATTGCAACAAAATTACAAAATTGCATTGTCATCTTCCACATTTATCCCCATGACATTAATTCACACCTTAGATCATTACTTCAACAATTATATAAATATGAAAATCATATAAATTTTCC
>NW_026722431.1:0-7530 GCF_029784015.1 Lycium ferocissimum | reverse complement strand
TGGTGCTTTGCAAGAACAAGGGATTCACTTGCTCCAACAACCACTTCATGTTGTTTAGGACCTTCCAATGAGTAGAATACCTAGAAGAAAATAATTTTTGGAGACCAATTTCCATGGCATGAATTCGGCCAGCCATGGCCGAATATGCTTCATGTTTTTTCTCCATGTTTCTTCACAATTCTAGAGTTGGAAAAGATGACTATTATTCTTGCTTGTCATCTAATATAACCATATGTTATTCATCCATGTGTCCATGGCCCACACATGGCATGGATGAATTTAATTTGGCCAAATCATATGTGGGAACCACTAGTGCCACACGGCCAAGGGCCATTTTTGGCTATTTCATGAAAATTATTTAACTTTCCATAATTCACTTTTAACCCCAAATTTTTTTTATTCCAAATTTACCCTTAACACTCCATACCAATGAAAAGATGAATACGCAACTTGTGCATTAAAACAAAATCGAAGGTCAAAATTCTCAACCTCGTATCCCGGAATGGTCTTGTCCTTAACATTTCGTGGTTAACCCGGATTATCCCAATGTACAAAATATGGGATATAACACCATATATATACCAAACACCTACAATGCAATTTCTGTGACTGTGTACCATCCCTCAAATTACACATCACAACATGTGCACTCCATAATACCATAGTCCACTGGATTAACATATGCAACACGGATTAAGGTCATCTTCATAAGCACGAGTAACAAACACGTCAGAAAGATCCTAAAAGAAGTTCAAGCTCTATCGCACAATTTAGAATTAAGAAGAATGAGAAACACCTAAAATGTCCTGGCAGTTATTCATCCATACAGGTGGCCAGTCTGCATGAAGAAGACTCCACTAGACACAGCTCCACAGACACAGACACATCCTAGGACACGTATAAACCTAGGCTCTGATACCAAGCTTGTCACGCCCCAAAACCCACCCTAGACGTGACCGGCATCCGACGTCATGAACAACATCGGAAGAACCTAAAAGATACTATACCAACACTTGAACCCACAAGATTCAATATTCAGCTCTAACAATTTATAAAATAAATATAATCAAATCGTGATATATGAATTAAATCAGCGGAAGTCTTTACTATCATAAAACTTAATCAAAACGTGACGAACGCCCAAGAGTTAAACAAAACTCAACAACTACCCACTAGAATGTGTACTATAGAGCTTCTAAGATAATAAAGAGTGTCTAAAAACATCGGGACACAGCCCGAAACTAAAATACGAAAAAAAGTAAAGATAGAATGGTGCCCCACAAACAATCATGTGGGCTCACCAAATCGTCTCGAAAGCAGCAAGTTCTCTTAAATTGTAGGCGTATCTCGAACCTGCTCCTCAATGATACCTAACATACCATCAAAAATAACAATGGTATGCTTCAGTACTGCGTTCTCAGTGAGTGTTTAAGGTGCAATAGTTAACAAAATACGATTTGATGAATAAAATCAATAAAATGATATCAATGAAAATAGTAGTTCCAAACCCAAGAAATAAAGTAAGTCAAGAACATTAAAGAGTTATCAAATAATCCAACAAATATGGACACATTAACTTAACTCCTTACCATTTTCCAGACAAGTATTTCACATACGAATTCACAATCACCGCAAGCCACTCACAGGCAACAAGATATGAAACAAGCCACTCGCAGGCTAATCAAAGTACGAAACAAGCCACTCACAGGCAAATCAATCAATCAATACCACGGGTTAGGAAACCACAGAGGCTAATTATCCTCTGGACTAGCACAACAATGGATACTTCAACGGAGGCTAATCGTCCTCTGGACTAGCACAACAACAAATGCACCGGGCAACATATGTCGGAGGTCAATCGTCCTGCGGATCGACACGAAAGATAGATGGGCTAGGAAGCAACGGAGGTCAATCATCCTCTAGACTGACACATCAATAGATACCCTGATCTAGGAAGCAACGGAGGCAAACGTCCTCTAGACTGACACAAAGAATACTCCCGGGCACTCATATTGCCTTGCTTCAAATTTAAGAACCTATCCGCTCTAGCTCGGCGGACCTCGGGTGGCAAATAGTGGCGGATGAAGGCATCTACAAATTCTTGCCAAACCGGAGGAGGCGCATTCTCTTTCCTTGATGATATCCAATTGTTATACCATAGGATCGCCACATCTCGGAGTCTATAAGATGCTAACTCCACAGATTCGGTTTCAGAGGCAGAATAATCCTCAATGTTCTCAACATTTCATCAATAAAACTTTGAGGGTCTTCATCCGGCTTTGACTCGAAAACTCCGGGGATTCAAACTCATGAAATCACGGGCTCTAGTACCGACGACCCCCGTCACTTAAACCCGAACCTTGCCGCCGTGCTCCGGCGCAACTAACCGTGTCAATAATCGGACGGCTTCGGTCACTTGTTGACCCGAAGTAAATGGTGGAGGAACCGAGGCTTAGGCCGGAGCCGAAGCCCCTTCTTGCTCTTCCGTAATAGGCGGAGTAGGGGAGGGCCAGATGGAGCCTCATTATGTGATTCTCCCTCATCTAGATTCATTGGCGCTCTCTTCTCGCCGGCCTTTTTATCGTAGTCTTGCCCTTCCGCGGCTTTAGCTTTTCCCTTTACGGCATTTCGAAATCATAGCACACTTATTAGGGAAGATTAATTCTAATAGCATTGCTCTATCGCACGATCTCATAAGAAGAAAGATGGTCATTTTTTCTAGATGACCTGTAGCCACTTGTTTATTAGCGTGGCACGCAACACACCATAAACAAGACTCTACTAGACACGGCTCGTAGGCACTTCCTAGGACTAAACTGCTCTGATACCACTTCTGTCATGACCCGACTAGGGCCATGACGGGTACCCAGGGCTAGCCACCGAGCACCACTCATTCTATTACTTATCCTGCCTTCATTCATATTTCTCATCATTCATAATCATAGAAAACGACTTTCATTTAAAACAATATTTACTTTTATAAACATAAGCCCTTCGGCTATCAAAATAATATATATACATGGAGACTGTGAGACCATACTACCCACACATACGTATCTACGAGCCTCTACTGGAGTACTAGACATATGGATGGGACAGGACCCCGTCATGCCCAAAATATACATATGTACAAAAATACTGCCTCAAGGTAGCACCTCCGGAATAAAGGAGTGCTCTCAGTCAGCTAACAGCTTCTACGAATCTGGGTCGCCTCCCTGTCTACCTGTGGGCATGAACACAGCGTCCAAAGAAAACGGACGTCAGTACGAACATTGTACTGAGTATGTAAGGCATCAACAATAATAATACATAATAGGAGCATAGGGGATAGCAGAAGATAAAAGAACTGTCCATTTCTCATAATACCTTTTTAACAGTCGCCGCACGTACCTACCCCTTTATTCCTCTAAAGATACACTTGTTACATCCACATGTTTATGTCACACCCTTAATCCGATAGGGTGTGATGGGCACCCGACCCTTACCTAGGGCCGAGCGAACCTGCAGACTTTCGTAACACACATAATCATACTGGGCCCGCAAAACGTGTCAAAATGCAGAAGGAAAATTTTCAAAGAACATCATACTTTTCGTCTTTTTCAAATCAAACAAAATCTGTAGTCATAGCGAATCTGTAACATAATGCGTACTGATATATCGGCTTACGTAGCCGATTACAAAACAAATCTGCAGCATAATGCATAATAATACATCGGCTTACGCAGCCGCTTTAAAATCGACGTATCGCACACACGACACCGTTCGCAAAGTCTTTAACATAACTCCGTATACTCATACAAAAGCATTCCGACATCGGCGCACTCCGAGGAAATGGAGCTCGCCCATCCGCGGAACATCTTCTCAACATCACCTACTCATCTTGTGGGTACCACGCGGCATGAAACGCAGCCCCGAAGAAAGCGGGGTCGGTACGAATATGTATTGAGTATGCAAAGCGTAAAATACGAAAAGCGAAATCATAACCGAAGTAAGGTGTACGAACGTGAGCATAATAACCCAAATACCAAAGTACTTATATCCGAAATACAAATCATACATAAGAAGCAGAAGACAAATATAACCATCGAATGCCCAAAATGCTTAACTTTATTTTGAAAAACATTTCTGACTCACATATATATAGAAAATAGAACATATCATATAATCTAACGTTAATCGAATGCCGAGGAACGTACGGTCCGATCAATATATCATATAATAATGCCGAGGAATGTACGGCCCGATCCATATATCATATAATAATGTCGAGGAACGTACGGCCCGATCCATATATCATATAATAATGCCGAGGAACGTACGGCCCGATCCATATATCATATAATAATGCCAAGGAACGTACGGCCTGATCCATAAATAAAATAGTAATCATACATCACATCACGCCATCATATACCATATTGTATCAGATTATCATATCATCAAACATCATATCACATATAAACATACGGTCCGCAATGGGACCCGGCGGACAGAACGTGGTCGCCACTCCATCTGGACGCCACAACACATCATACTTCAGAAGGTTTTATATCTCCGAACATCTCCGAAACCCGACATACCGCGGTCAAAAGTCCAGCGGTCAATGTCGCAGCCCGCGGTCAAATGTCCAGCGGGCAATATCACATATCACATACCGCGGTCAAAAGTCCAGCGGTCAATATCGCATATCACATCATACTTCGGAATCACATCATACTTCAGATTGTGCGCACGATAATAACCGGCCCGGGATCCGGTGAAGGATGTAACACAGAACGCACGAGCAGAATCGTAAGTAGCCATATGCATACAAATCTTTATTACACACTCGACAAAATAAGCGAACTATTATTTCAAAACCAAGACAATAGTCAAATCGATTTTCTTCCGAATATCACTCGGGAACATATCAAACCGAACTTCCCGTAAACCATAGTCACGTATCAAAATCATAAGTATACGAATCATTATTTCGGACTCAACGACAAATATATGATCATACTCGGGGTCGGAAAGGTAGTCATATTGAATTCTTTCAAAAGCCATCGAATTGTACGAAGAAGATCGCGGACCCACGGACGAGCGTCAGCCCCATCCGGGCCCGCCTACGAAAATCATAGTCATCATATGCTATCGAATCATCATTATTACAAACTCAAAAGATAAGTAAACTGATCGTACTTGAAATCGGAATAATAGTCATATCATATCCTTTCAAAAGTCGTCAGAAGTGCATAAGGAAAGTCGCGGGGCCCACGGAGGGGTGTCGACTCAAGTCGGGCCCGCCCATAAAAATCATAGTTATTATACATGTCATAGGATCATTTACGAGCATATCAAGGCCATCCGGTTTTGTTTGTGAAAGGTTACGGACGTTCGTAGTTTTGAAATTATTTAGGAACAAAACTCTTTTGAAAAACCAAACTTTTATGCCACTTTTTGAAAATCGATCATACAAAGACATATAAATCATAGCTTGTCCACATAAGGATGCCAACATCAAAAGCAAATACGACTCACAAACGTGCTCGGATTTTTAAGAATAGAATTACCCAGAAGCTCATAACATATCATAACTTAGCCATATCTAAGACATGCCAAAAGAAGGAAAGGTAAGCTTTACATACCTTGATTGCTTCCTAAGCTAATCCAAACTCAAATCTCAGCTTCTCAAGATCTACAATAACGTCATCACATACCAAACATTAGCCATAAGCACTTATGAATTCAATTTCATGCCATCACTTTTATTTACAGAAATTTGGGCAGCATTTCCCCTATAAATGCAACAACCTCGAGATTTTAACTTGGCCAAATTCATCAACAACAATACCAACAAACATTCTAACAACATCAACCATTAATTCAAAATGCACTTTAACATCAACAACCTTCTTTCGCGCAATGCGACGACATTCCAATTACTATCAAATCAACATATATAATCAATCCAACATCATTGCTCACGCGTTCAAATACCAATCCAAAACCATTCAAACATGATTCAATAACATTTCCAACAATCCACAAAATTATTCAAAACAACCCAACCAAAACATAAGGCAACCCGAAACCTTCCAAATTCAAGAAAACATCAACAACACATTTCTTTTCTTTCAAATTCATAAACCATATCAATAATCCGCATGTTAGCAACACCATTCCCATAAATTCAAGAAATTATATTAAAATCACATTATCTTCTCTAACAACCTACAAACGACTCCAACTTCCATTTAAATCATTAAACCATCACTTTCATCATAGAATCCGCAACACAACATCCCACACATACTAAAGAGAATTAATTCTTCACTTCTACACAACATAGCATATACACGGCCATAACACAACAATTACAACTTCAACTTAAATCATTCAATACCTTCATCCTCATCACATAATCCATGACAACAACAACCAAAAATACTAAATAAAATTGGGTCATTCCTTGCCATATAAAACAGCCCACTTTCGTACCACAACATCAACACCATGATTTCATGAATTTCATTCATTTTCACATATACTACAACAACACCCAAACATGCACAAACCATTCATAACATATTAAAAGAGGATTAAAACTCACCTTTTCCACTTTGTTCTTCACTTGGCTAGGGTTGGGAATTGCATGAATAAAGGCTTTACTTGCTCCAACAACTACTCCATGTTGTTATACACCTTCTAAGGAGTTGAATTGCTAGAAGAAATAATTTTTTTTAGGCAATTTTTCTTGGCACCAATTTTGGCCGACACCGATCGCTCTCTCTCTTTTTCTCCTCCATTTTTCTCCAAGTTTCTAGAGTGAAAATGATGAATTAAGCTTGCTTTGTCATCTATTATATGCATACATGATTCATCCATGTGTCCATGGCCCACTTATGGCTTGGATGCATTTTATTTGGCCAACTCATGTGTGGGAACCACACACAGGTCCCACGGCCCACATGGCCATTTGGCCACTTCATGAAATTTTTTTCCAACTTCTAGCCCTTAGTTTCTTTATTCCAAATTTACCTTAATGCTCCATATCAATAAAAGATGAGTATGCAACTTGTGCACTTTTAACAAGAATCAACAAAAAATAGAAAATTAAAAGTCTTGTCCATAACTCGTCGCAACCAACTTAGAATATTCCAACGTGCAAAGTACGGGGTATAACAGTTTACATATGCAATAGTTTGTTATGCAGTACAACCATGTACCCGGCCATATAGGCTCGGTACCATCCGTACTCTGCCCTCCCGAGACTCGATGCATACATACACACATATACATAAAAATACATCAATGAAATCAACATCGTCCTTAACATTATTATACGTCGCATGGGCATATCATGACCTTAGCATAACTAATCGTAACCTTGTCATCATTTTGCATTCATCATATACATATCATAGTACCGTATCCGCTCGTACATATTTAACATTATCCGTATTCGGCCACGTAGTGGCTCGACAATATCACATACATGTCTTCCGTACCCGGCCATGATGAGGCTCGGTATAAATTATCGCCATTACT
>NW_026722430.1:0-14942 GCF_029784015.1 Lycium ferocissimum | reverse complement strand
CATATTTCTCATGAATTTTACTCCTTTTTGTATACTACAACATGCAAAAATATCCATAACATACAAAGAGAATGAATTGTTACCTTCTTCTTTGATTCTCCAACTTGCTTGAATTTCCAACTTATGAAGTTGTATTTTCCTTGCTCTACAAATCACTCCACCTTACCAAGAACCCTTTATTAAATTGCTTGGCTAGGAAGAACAAGTTGAAAACTCCCTTCTTCTTCTTCTTCTTCTCTTTTTTTTTTCCAAGGCCGAATGGCCAAGTTCTTTCTCCTCTTTCTTTCTTGTGTTCAACTTTCTTGAAATCTCTAGAAAATTTGATAAATTAAGATGACTTCCTACATATATATATATCCACAAGTCTTCCACAAATTTTCATTATTTATAAATAGGTCCCTCAATTTTGGTCACATGCCTCCTTCCTTTCTCTTCTAGAATTTTCCTCCCTTTTCTTGATTTTTCTTTTCTTTTCTTGAATTTTTCTCTTATTTCCTCACATGGCCAATATGGCCCTTTGGAACCTTCATGAATCCCTTCCGTAAAATTCCCGTTTTGCCCCTCGACTTTTTTTAATATTACCATTTTACCCCTAGCCTTCCACACTATTTCCATGACCCATTTTGCGAATTTCTCTTTTTGCCCTTAACCTTTCACAACATTTCCATACTAATAACAGTCATAAATAATATTTATAACAACTCGTTCGTTAAAATTGATTTTTGAAATTGGTCTTGCCCTTAACTTTCCACGACGACTCTGAATTTCCAAATGTACAATATACGGGCTCTAACAACTAGTCTCTCCTGCAGCAGTAGACTTGCCCTTCTGGGCAAATGCCGCCTTTCTGAGGCATGTTAAAAACATAGCAAATTACGTTAGGAGGAGTCATCCCGATAATAACGCTTTACCGCACGATCTAAGATCGAAGGAAAGGTAGCATCCTAAATGTCTCGTAGCCTCCGTTTATAGACGTGGTGCACAACACACCGATAAACAGACTTACTAGACACGGCTTTGTACATTCCGAGGACTAACCGCTCTGATACTACTTTTGTCACGACCCAGCCCCGTAAGTCGTGACTAGTGCCCGATTTGGGCACTCGTACCTATCTATCATTAATACCCAAAACAGAAACGTATACATACAGAAAGGTGCGACACCGCGTACACATATACATACATATATCGTATATACGTACCGAGAATATACGAACACGAACATAATTGAACAAGGCTACCCACAACCCACGTTTATGTCTACGAGTCTAACAAGAATAACGAATCATATGACGGGACATAATCACGCCCCAATTCCATGGGACGTGAATAGGGCATCCCGTCCCCATATCATCCATCACACATCATATATACATATATAGCGTGCAGCCGAGCGAACCGAATACATACCCTATTGCACACATAAATTTTTTTTCAAATCTATAAATCGAATAATCATGAAATACACAATGAAGCTTTCAAACTTTACAAAATCTGTGATTATACAAAATTAACTACATAACACAAATCGACATGTCGGCTGATGGAGCCGCCGACCATCGACATACCATACCCACAACGCCGTCTCCGCAAAGTCTCCCAAATACGATCCGTAAAATCAAATCGTACGTACCGACTCGCGCACTCGGGGAAAATGGAGCTCGCCACCTCTCGCCGAACGTCTTCTATAATCACATCACCATCCGGGAGTACCGCGCGGCATGAAACGCAGCCCCGAAGACAAGTGGGTCAAGACGAAAATGTACTGAGTACGTAAGGCACACAATACAGAGGAACAGAACTATAACTGAAGCAAGCAGAACGATCAGATACATACGTTACTCATACTAGCAACCGCTTACCTTACAAACCCAACTCATACATACCTGCTACATGTGCCAAAAAGTGTACATAAACTAGGTAAGTCACAGAGTACCAGAACTGCCTACTTTATAAGTCACAGATCGCATGTCCGAAGAGGTACAGAAAATACAGAGTAACCCGTGATGTCACACGTCAGACGAAGTACAGAGCGTACCGAATGTTCAGATGAGGTCATGTACCGGACGGAATACGTAACATACGTATCGTACGTATACCGGCATATATCGACGAGTGCAAAACGTGCGTAAGGCTCGCAGGATGACATATGTCGGACGTAATACGTAAAGCATATCAAAATCATAAATCTCATATGTGTATGGCGTGTCCCGCCCTCCGATGAGGGACTCGTGATTAGAATCATGATTAGAATCATGTATATATGCAAATAACGTGTCCCGTCTTTATGTCATATATGCAAATAACGTGTCCCGGCCCTTTATTAAGGGACTCGGTAGATAAAATCATGCATATCGAATCATATGTACATAACGTGTCCCGCCCTTTATTAAGGGACTCGGTAGATAAAATCATGCATATCATAATCATGTATACATAACGTGTCCCGCCCTCATCGCGGGTCTCGTGAGTAATAATCATGTGCCATCCCGCCACCGTCCCCATAACATCACATCATAGTCACATACGATAACGTGTCCCGCCCGCAAGTACGAGGGACTCGTGAATAATGCAGAAGTGCGCACGAGAACATGTCCCGGCCCGGACTCGAAATCGAATCGTATCGTAACGTACACACGAGATCATAACATGCCCCGGCCCGGACTCGTGAAAGATACATTGAGTCGCGCACGAGCGTAGTAGTGCGTAAACATATGCATATGAAATCGACTCGATGAATACATACGCTTATTAACATCCGAAGATTCGTAACAAGTCTCGGTTCTTCCGGTTAGCATCGGAGAGTTATAGCATTTAACATACCGAAACCTCTTCGGACTTTCAAGCGATCCGAGATCGTGCATAAAAGACATTGAGGCTTACAGAGGATTCTCATATCGATTACTCGATCGATGACTCATATCAAAACACTTATACCAACTATTCATACCGAATGCTTACGCCGAAATTCTCATATCGGAATAATTTATGTCGAATGCTTATATCGTAGTGTTCATATCGATCATTCGTATCGGAGTGTCTATATCGAATAGTCAAATCGAATACTCATATCCGCATTACCGGATTCCTATAGCAAACACGGAACATTAGCCAACAGCTTCCATTAATTATCGTACGGAATTAAAGCAAATAGTACCATACATTTAGGTCTCGGGATTGTGGGCCCACCTTGGATCAAGTCGGGTATCGAACATAGAAACGTGGTCATTGTTTTTCATTGGTTCATCCTCAAAAGTTTCAAGGCATTCCGGTTTCATTTTTAAAAGTTACAAACATTTGAACATCTATTTACAATAAGGCGTACTCATTTAGTTCAATTCTACTGAGTCAATAGTAACTAAATTCAAGCTCAGATTTCTAGAATTAGAGTAGCCCCGAGGCACATATTCAAGCCTATTACATCTATGACATGCCAAAGAAAGAAAGAGTAGGCCTTACATACCTTTTCTGCCGCTTACGCTACTCCAAATCCTCGTCCAAAGTTCGCCAAAATCTGTGATTTGGTCATGTTTACCAATTACTATTCATGAAGCTTTAAAACTCCAATCTTGAACTTGTTTTTATCTGCCGAAATTTCGGCAGAGACCTCCCCTGTAAATGCACCATCCCGAGAATATGGCTCGGCCCAAATTAACATTAACAGCAATCCGGGAATTCAACCCGCCAAACTTTCAATCATAATATCACAACTTATACCAACAACTTCAACAATTGGCTAGAATCACATACTAACATATATAGTCATCTTTATACATAAGCGACGACTTGCAACAAGTTTCACAGCTTTCTATCCAATATGAACGTTTTCATACTCGTTTACTCTTCAAAACCATTCCAATATCATTTAGAGGCATTACATATGATTTTTCATATTATTCACAAAACATACAAACTTCCCACCGAAATCATACTTATCCAAAACTTCCATTTTTTTCAACAAACACATCCGTAACACATTATCATCTTCCAACTTCATTAACGACAATCATAACTAACACCTAAACCATTCATTTCCATAATTACATCACAACTATGTTAGAACACATATACTTTCCTATAACACATATATGCAATTCCAATGCCAAACTTTAATCGTTAAACTTCCATCACACTATAAAGATCACAACGACGCAACTAACATATTAAACAAAATAATTCCATCACCATTGCTCCCACCTATAGGTCACGGCCACATACACTTCTTCAAATTTATTCCGTTTTCGTTCTACTTTCCTTTCCAACACAAATTCTACAATAACCACAATCAAAATACAACACAAAATTCAACTCATTCTAACTACACCATATCCCATGCATTCGGCCACATGCACACAAACACCCTTGCCATGCAAACTTCCATATTCCTATGAATTCTATTCATTTCCATATATTACAACACAAACCAAATCTTCATAACCCATAAAAGAGAATGAAATCATACCTTTTCTTCCAAAGTTCTTCACTTGGTCAAGGTGTCCAATTGAAGAAACAAGTGCTCCTTCTTCCGAAACAATTACACCACGTTGTAGAGGAGGCTTGAATTAGTAGGAATACAACAAGAATATAATTTTTGGAACAAATTTTCAAGGGGGTGAAATGATGGGGTGTTGGCCGAACACCCCTTCTCCTTGTTCTTCTTCTTCTTTTTTCTTTTCTTGCTTTCTTTCTCTTCCTCCCTTAAAATATGACTACACACACATATATATAGTTATGCAAGTCATGTGAGGGGCACATGGCTCCCTCTCTCTAGATTTTTCTTTCCTTTTTCCTTTTATTTATTTATTCTAGAATTTTCTTGAAATCTTGACAAAGATGACTTAATTGTCATCTTTTTTTCTTCACATGGCCAATATGGCCTTTTATGGAATTTTCATGAAACTCGGGTGAAATTCCCATTTTGCCCCTCGACTTTTCTCAATATTACGATTTTGCCCCTAACCTTCCACATTATTTCCATTGGCCATTTTGCAAATTTCTCTTTTTATCCTTGGCCTTTCTTAATATTTCCCATGCAATAATAGTCATAGATTGTATTTATAACAACTCGTACACCAAAATAATTTTTGAAATGGTCTCGTCCTTAGCTTCCCACGACGACTTCGAAATATCCAAACGTACAAAGTACGGGCCATAACATCCCCCCCCCTTTAGAACATTCGTCCTCGAATGTTCAACTGACCTTATGGGGTCTTGTAGCACTTTGGGAGGGGGGTCCTTTTGCACCGACGGTTCTTTTTTCCAATTCCGCATACAACATAGCAAGACCTCTTATCATGAGTTTTCCTTTTACTTTCCGTCGATACCCTCACATATAAGATATTATACATATTCATACACGTATACACATATCATTTGTATCAACTAACCCACAGAATACTTCCGTAATTGTTCAAGCCTATCTAAATTTCAGAATCGTAGCGTACTTTCTGTCTCTTCTCTAATCTGACCTGTCGCGTGCTGCGTGGCCTTTTTACGGTCTCCAACCATCTTGTACATTCTAATTTCTCATTTGTCTCTTGGATCTTTATTTGAGAAGATTTTCGGTAACTTCCTGTCTCCAACCATCACATTCTAATTTCTCATTTGTCTCAAAACCTTATGAGACGTCTTTATTTGAGAAGATTTTCGGAACCATCTTTTCAATTAACCTGATATTTCCAAATTTGCCCTCCCGACATGGAATCTCATTCTCCTATAACTTGGCCCGTCCAGCACGCTTAACTTCGAAACTCTAGCGGATTTCGGCATCTTAATACCTAATACCGATATACTCCCGTCCATTCCGTATGACCTTTATTACATGTCCCGGACTAGTCAAATCTATAAAACGAATAATCATGGATACCCCCGTGACACAAATCGACATGTCTTTTCTTACACACTTACTATTTTACCCTTTTAATCGGCCTTCCATATCATCTCCACAAACTCTTATTGCTTGAAATCTATATGTCGAAAAAAAAAAAGCCAACAATACCTTTACAATACCTACAACCATGTATATTATATCATAAGCCCTCTAGAATTCTCAAGAAATTAAAAGAAAAATCAAGAGAGAAATCAAGAACAAAGAAGAGAGGGCATCCAGAAAATTTTGGAGCCTTAGTCCTTGTCTTAACTTGTTCTCTTTGAATTTACAACAAGTTTAAGAACGGATATTTCCAAATTTGCCCTTGAATTTAGGTGTTATAATGGAATTGGATTCCATACCGTGCATGGGTAGCACCATGCATGGCCGTGAGTTGGAGGTGGAGAAAGAACAAGGATTTCATGTTTCTTTCCATGTTCTAGACAACTTATAAAGGTTGTGAAGGAAAATTGCATATATATATATATATAGGTGTGTGGCCGTGATCTCATTCTCCTATAATGGAAGAAAATGGATGGCTTGTAGTAGGGATATTAGTTTGTTTGACATGTTAATTGTGATCTATAGCATGAATATGGGTTAAGGTCATGGATTTGAAAGTATGAAATCGAAATGAAAGTGATAGTATTATGTTGGAAAGTAAGCTATGTCTTATTGATATTGTTGATATTGTTGTTGAGTTGTTGTAGCCTCGGGGGTGTCCTATTTATAGACGTGGCGCGCTACACACCATAAACAAGACTCCGCAAGGTATGTAAAGCCGGACACGACTGTTGCGTACAACCCCTCGACCGAACTATAAGTTGGCTACTATTCATTCAATTCAATTGATACCATTTTGTCACGCCAAATGTCCGAAACCCATGGGCAACCGGTTTACTTTGAAATCTTTATGTACGATCTTATAGACCCACATCCACCTCGAGACCGAGCGAACCCCGATATGCCTTAGTTGTCTTACTAGCCTATTGCACACATAAATTTTTTTCAAATCTATAAACCGAATAATCATGAAATACACAATGAATTTTGCTTTCAAACTTTACAAGTTTTGAAAAGCTATTTTGACCTACGAATTGATTATACAAAATTAACTACATAACACAAATCGACATGATGTGATATGGCCTTTGTTATGTTTGATGATGTGTGTGATGTTGTGATTCGTTCGGAGATGTACGGAGATTTGAAAACTTCGGAGTATGATGTGTTGTGGCACCCGGCGTCTATAACACAAATCGATACCACGTTCACAACCATACCCACATGATTTCTACGCAAAGTCTATAACACGTTTGATTCCGTAAATTTTGTATCAAATCCCTAGTTATGACTTGGTTCACTTCCGACATACTCGCACTTGTTCGTAGACCCCCGTTCGGGGAAACGGATTCTTATTCCACCTTTCTCTGGTATATTCCGGAACGTCTCTATAATCACATGTTTGTGGGTCACCGGTCCTCCGTATATGATCCCGGGTCATGATATGACTCCGATTTGCGTCCTTGAGCGGCCCGTATGTTTGTTTGCGTGCGTGTGTAAAACGTACATTCCGCCAACTTTGGTTCGATATGATGTTTTGACATGGGCGACCGCTTGGACCGATACAAGACGGAAAATGTACCGATTTTCGGTACGTAAGGCATACAACGTATAGCATTATGAGATTTGATTCGTCGGTCCGTTCGGGTGCCTAGGCGGCACCGGTCAACTTGGGTCGTAACCGAAGCAAGCGGTAAAAATATGCGATCGTATACATACGTTACTCGTACATACGTTAGCAACCGCTTACCTTACAAACCCAACTCATACATACCGCTACATGTGCCAAAAAGTGTACGAAACTAGGTAAGTCAACAGTACCGTAATCGCCTACTTTATAAGTCACGATCGCATGTCCGAAGAGGTACGTAAAATACAGAGTGAACCCGTGATGTCACACGTCGACGAAGTACGTAGCGTACCGAATGTTCGTATGAGGTCATGTACCGGACGGAATACGTAACATACAGATCGTACGTATACCGGCATATATCGACGTAGTGCAAAACGTACGTAAGGCTCGTAGGATGACATATGTCGGACGGAATACGTAAAGCATATCAAAATCATAAATCTCATATGTGTATGGCGTGTCCCGCCCTCCGATGAGGGACTCGGTGATTAGAATCATGTATAGCGTGTCATATATGCATGTCATATATGCAAATAACGTGTCCCGACCCTTTATTAAGGGACTCGGTAGATAAAATCATGCATATCGAATCATATGTACATAACGTGTCCCGGCCCTTTATTAAGGGACTCGGTAGATAAAATCATGCATATCATAATCATGTATACATAACGTGTCCCGGTCCCTCATCGCGGGTCTCGGTGAGTAATAATCATGTGCCATCCTGGCCACCGTCCCCATAACATCACATCATAGTCACATACAGATAACGTGTCCCGGCCCGCAAGTACGAGGGACTCGGTGAATAATGCAGAGAAGTGCGCACGAGAACATGTCCTGGCCCGGGACTCAGTGAATCGAATCGTATCGTAACGTACACACGAGATCATAACATGCCCCGGCCCGGACTCGGTGAAAGATACATTGAGTCGCGCACGAGCGCAGTAGTGCGTAAACATATGCATATGAAATCGACTCGATGAATACATACGCTTATTAACATCTGAAGATTCGTAACAAGTCTCGGTTCTTCCGGTTAGCATCGGAGAGTTATAGCATTTAACATACCGAAACCTCTTCGGACTTTCAAGCGATCCGAGATCGTGCATAAAAGACATTGAGGCTTACAGAGGATTCTCATATCAGATTACTCAGATCGTATGACTCATATCAAAACACTTATACCAACTATTCATACCAGAATGCTTACGCTGAAATTCTCATATCGGAATAATTTATGTCGAATGCTTATATCGTAGTGTTCATATCGATCATTCGTATCGGAGTGTCTATATCGAATAGTCAAATCAGAATACTCATATCTGCATTACCGGATTCCTATAGCAAACACGGAACATTAGCCAACAGTTTCCATTAATTATCGTACGGAATTAAAGCAAATAGTACCATACATTTAGGTCTCGGGGATTGTGGGCCCACCTTGGATCAAGTCGGGTATCGAACATAGAAACGTGGTCATTGTTTTTCATTGGTTCATCCTCAAAAGTTTCAAGGCATTCCGGTTTCATTTTTAAAAGTTACAAACATTTGAACATCTATTTACAATAAGGCGTACTCATTTAGTTCAATTCCACTGAGTCAATAGTAACTAAATTCAAGCTCGATTTCTAGAATTAGAGTAGCCCCCGAGGCACATATTCAAGCCTATTACATCTATGACATGCCAAAGAAAGAAAGAGTAGGCCTTACATACCTTTTCTCGCCGCTTACGCTACTCCAAATCCTCGTCCAAAGTTCGCCAAAATCCGTGATTTGGTCATGTTTACCAATTACTATTCATGAAGCTTTAAAACTCCAATCTTGAACTTGTTTTTATCCGCCGAAATTTCGCAGCACCTCCCCCGTAAATGCACCATCCCGAGAATATGGCTCGGCCCAAATTAACATTAACAACAATCCGGAATTCAACCCGGCCAAACTTTCAATCATAATATCACAACTTATACCAACAACTTCAACAATTGGCTAGAATCACATACTAACATATATAGTCATCTTTATACATAAGCGACGACTTGCAACAAGTTTCACAGCTTTCTATCCAATATGAACGTTTTCATACTCGTTTACTCTTCAAAACCATTCCAATATCATTTAGAGGCATTACATATGATTTTTCATATTATTCACAAAACATACAAACTTCCCACCGAAATCATACTTATCCAAAACTTCCATTTTTTTCAACAAACACATCCGTAACACATTATCATCTTCCAACTTCATTAACGACAATCATAACTAACACCTAAACCATTCATTTCCATAATTACATCACAACTATGTTAGAACACATATACTTTCCTATAACACATATATGCAATTCCAATGCCAAACTTTAATCGTTAAACTTCCATCACACTATAAAGATCACAACGACGCAACTAACATATTAAACAAAATAATTCCATCACCATTGCTCCCACCTATAGGTCACGGCCACATACACTTCTTCAAATTTATTCCGTTTTTGTTCTACTTTCCTTTCCAACACAAATTCTACAATAACCACAATCAAAATACAACACAAAATTCAACTCATTCTAACTACACCATATCCCATGCATTCGGCCACATGCACACAAACACCCTTGCCATGCAAACTTCCATATTCCTATGAATTCTATTCATTTCCATATATTACAACACAAACCAAATCTTCATAACCCATAAAAGAGAATGAAATCATACCTTTTCTTCCAAAGTTCTTCACTTGGTCAAGGTGTCCAATTGAAGAAACAAGTGCTCCTTCTTCCGAAACAATTACACCACGTTGTAGAGGAGGCTTGAATTAGTAGGAATACAACAAGAATATAATTTTTGGAACAAATTTTCAAGGGGTGAAATGATGGGGTGTTGGCCGAACACCCTTCTCCTTGTTCTTCTTCTTTTTTTTTTCCTTTCTTGCTTTCTTTCTCTTTCTCCCTTAAAATATGACTACACACACATATATATAGTTATGCAAGTCATGTGAGGGGCACATGGCTCCCCCTCTCTAGATTTTTCTTTCCTTTTTCCTTTTATTTATTTATTCTAGAATTTTCTTGAAATCTTGACAAAGATGACTTAATTGTCATCTTTTTTTCTTCACATGGCCAATATGGCCTTTTATGGAATTTTCATGAAACTCGGGTGAAATTCCCATTTTGCCCCTCGACTTTTCTCAATATTACGATTTTGCCCCTAACCTTCCACATTATTTCCATTGGCCATTTTGCAAATTTCTCTTTTTATCCTTGGCCTTTCTTAATATTTCCCATGCAATAATAGTCATAGATTGTATTTATAACAACTCGTACACCAAAATAATTTTTGAAATGGTCTCGTCCTTAGCTTCCCACGACGACTTCGAAATATCCAAACGTACAAAGTACGGGCCATAACAAATCAGAGCATAAGTCTTTCGGATGTCGAAATATTTCATATCAGAATAATCTTTCTGGAGTAATTGCAAATTCCGAAGTAGATCATAAAACTCAAATAAATAAATATAACAGTTATTCTGTAGAAATTAGAAAGGTAGCTAAAAACTTTCCTTAGTTTTTATTTCCAAAGTAGTTCAAGCGGAATAATAGGGAAAAATCCGGACAAAGTGGGCCCACCTCGGTCAAATGAGGTGGCGTATGTAAATTACACATGTCAAACTTCATAACATCATTTATGAGTATTTTAAAGTAATCGGATTTCATTTGCACAAGTTTTAGAGGTTAAAACAATTTTTCTAACTATTCACACAATAAACCATTCAATTCTACTGAATGAAAAAGGGGCGTTTCTAGACGTAGATTCCGAAGAGCAGAGTTGTCCCCAAGGTCCAAATTGAAGCCTAGCACATCTAAGACATGTCAAGAGAAGAAAGGGAGAGTTTTACATACCTTATTCGTCTTCCTCGCTTGTCCAAACTCAAGTCCCGATTTCCTCAAAATCTACAAATGGTCACGTTTACCAAATGTTAACTATAAGGCTTTTGGCATTCAATCTTGAATTAGTACTTGTCTATCGAAATTTCGGCGGCAAAGACCTCCCCTATAAATACGACACCCCGAGAATTCAACTCGGCCAAATTCATCAACAACCAAACCAACAACCAAACTACAATATCAATAATCAATTTACAATGCATTCAACATTACTAGTTCTCTTTACACGACTTCAACAACATACATAATATTCCAACAATATTCATAATATATACTCATTCCGACCACTTACGTTCAAACTAATATCAACGTTTATACGTCCGATCACCAATCCAAACCCTTTTAAACCACACACAAGAACACTTTAGGCATTTCATACAATATTTCAAACAAACCAAATATTGTTCCAACTTACCCGAAATTATCTCCAAACTCGAGAACAACACCAAACATATTCTCTCCTTCCAAATTCATGAATTACACTAATAATCCACACCTTAACAAAGCAATTCTCATAAATACAAAAATCACATAAAATGTACATAAACTTCCAAACCATCCCATAACTAACATAATATTGTTGAGTCATCAAACTTGCATTTTTCATCATAGAATCCACAACGACGATAACTAAAACGCTAACGGCAATTTGTTCATTCCCAATTACACAAGGGGGGCCATTCGGCCAACACCCAACACACACGCAAAAATGATTTTCAATCTTTTCTTCACTCCACAACAATCAAAACATGCTAACTAACATTAATTCATCACTTCCAATACAACATGCACATGCACGACCAAACACTCCTGCATGGCCTCAACTTCAATTTCATTTTTACCATGAATTTTTCTTCCATTTTAGCATACAACAACACAGATAAACCATCTACAACACATGAAAACAAGATTAAACTCACCTTTCTTCTTCAACTCCACAACTTGCCTAAAGTGGCGGATAGAGAAAACGAGCAATCCAACGCTCAAACAACACCTCCACGTTAATGAGCACCCTTGAATTAGTAGGTTTGCATGAAGAAATTATTTTTCTTGATCAATTCTTGATCTCTCTCTCTTCTCTCTTGGCCGAATATGGCCTTTGTTTTTCTCTCAAGTTTTTCTTGAAAATTCTAGATGGAGAAGATGAGGAAATAAGATGAATTGGTCATCTTTTATTGCAAACATTAGCCAACCATGTGGCCATGGCCCACATGAGGTGTCCGGCCACATGGCCCTTGTTTGTTTGTTTGTTTATTTTTTTTTTCTTTTCTTTTTTTTTTTTTTGTTGTAGAATTGTCAACCTTCCAAAATTAGCACACTTACTAAAAATGGAAATTGCCTCCAAATGCTTCTTTAACACTTTCATGACATTAAAATCATACACAATTTAAACCTTTAAACATACAAAAGTCTCTAGGTCATATCCCGGAGTAGCCTTGTTCTCCACTTATCGTAATTTACGCAAGTTGTCCCGTTGTTTAAAATACGGGATGTAACAGTTTGCACCAAGGGAATATTTTTGGGATGGCTAGAATTGGACTTGGTTTTTCATGGGTCTTGGCCGAGAGCCTCTCTTTGCTCTTCAACTTCTTGTCTTTTTTTTTTCTAAGTGTTGGATGATGAAGAATGAATTAGTAGTCATCTTTTGCATACTAGTAAGACTTATACATGTGTTCTTATACATGTGTTCCATGGCCCACACATGTGTTGGACCAATTAAAATTGGCCACAACATGTGTGGGAGCCATCTCCCACTCACACGGCCAACATGGCTATTTTTGCATGATTTGCAACTTCCAATTATATCACTTTTGGTCCCAAATTTTTCTAAATGTTCCACACCAACAAATTCATGAACAACTTATGTCTCAAAATAAAATCGAAGGTCCAAAAGTCTCGACTTTGCATCCGGAACGGTTTGGACCCTAACTTATCATAGTTAAATCGGGTTGTCCCAATGTACAAAATACGGGATATAACATCCTCCCCCCCCCCCCTTTAGAACATTCGTCCTCGAATGTTAGATTAACCTTACGGGATCTTATAAGCGCTCAGGGGAGTTTCTTTTACAACTAACACAACAATTCATTTATCAAACAACATAGTCAAGTAGGGAATTTAAATTACATGTAGGCACTGGAAATAAGTGAGGACACTTCTTCTTCATCTGCTCCTACTTCCTGTGTTATTTCTTCCCGATTATTGTTTCGCCATAATACTTTAACGAAGCCACATCTTTATTCCGCAACTTTCTTACCCGACGATCCAATATGGCTATAGGTGCTCTTCATAAGATAGCTCCTCTCGTGACCCTGGATATCATCTACGGAAATATTCGGAAGGTCACCAATGCATTTACGAAGCATAGAAACGTGGAATACCAGGTGCAATCGCCCCCAAATCAGGCACGGTAGATCTAACTCATAGGCAACCTTGCCTATTTTACGGATAATCTGATAAGGCCCAATATATCTCGGACTGAGCTTTCCTTTCTTGCCGAATCTCATAACACCTTTCATAGGTGACACTTTAAGGAATACCTAATCACCAATCTGAAACTCTAAATGTCGACGGCGATTATCTGCATATGATTTCTGTCGACTCTGGGCTGCTAATGTCACGACCCAGCCCCGTGGGCCGCGACTGGCGCCCTACTTGGACGCCCAAACAGACTTTCATATCAAGTCATCATATTTTAGCTAGCTCAGACATTACATTCACCATTTTAAGCAGAAGTGGAAATAAATACTGTCTCAAGCGGTCGCGCGTGCAAAAAAAATTATCATATCATAATCATATGGGGCGGCGGAATACACATCACCGAATATATATACATATACAAACATACAGGCCATTTAGGCCACATCCAAATTTGATAAATTGGCGGAATATACATCGCCAGATATATACGCGTGTACAGAGAGAAAATACCGGATCAAAATATCAAAGTCTGTGCTGAAGGCACATGTACATAATGCAAATAGAAAATCATGCATAAGGCTCATGAACGTGGTCACCACTCCGACGTTGGTGCCACAACACAAACTCCCCGAAGGTTTCAAATCTCCGTACAACCCCCGAACACAACATATGATCACAACATGTCATATCATCAAAACATATCATAAGTCATATCACAAAGATAACTCCATAGACGGAACCCGGCCCTATGGCGAGGTCTCGGGAACCGTAACACAAAGATACTGCCGAATTTATCATGGTGCGCACGATCACAAACAGGCCCGGGAACCGGCGAACTATGTCATAGTATAGGCACGAGCAGTAGTGCGGAAACTAATGCAATTTACAAATCAAAACATTTATGACACTTGACATAATCATATGGCAACCCGTTGGGTAAGCTACCAAAACGACCGATCAAAGACGAAGCTTATCTCACAAAATACTTTTGAAATCGTGTTTATAGTTTAAAATA
>NW_026722429.1:0-22766 GCF_029784015.1 Lycium ferocissimum | reverse complement strand
TAATACGAATATCAAGAAACAAATAGAATCAAATTTAGGAAAACACATAAGTAAATCCGGTTAATCTATGTAAGAAATTCACGGACATTTGTAGACATAAGATCCTTTCGGAACAAACCGTATACATAGCATTTCAAATCCAATCGTATTAAAGACATACGATCCATAGCTTGACCACATTAAGGACGCCAACATCAAGAAGCAAATATGGATCATAAACATGCTCGGATTTTAAGAATAGAATTACCCCCGAAGCTCATAACATATCATAACTTAGCCATATCTAAGACATTTCTAAAAGAAGGAAAGGTAAGCTTTACATACCTCGTCCAAGCACTCCTAAGCTAATCCAAACGTAAGTCTCGAGCTCTCCAAGAGCTACAATAACATCATTAAACACCAAACATTAGCTTTAAGTACTTAAGGACTCAATCCCAAGCCATCACTTTATTTACGAAATTTGGGCAGCAGCACACACTATAAGTTCAACAACCCCGAGAATTCAACTCGGCCAATATTATCAACAACAATTCCAACAACCATTCCAACAACATCAATAATCAATCTCGAACGCATTCTAACATTAATAACTCCATTCTACATAATTCGACAACGTTCAATTGCGTACTTTCAAGCTAACATCAATGCTCGCATATTCAAGTACTAACCCGAGACCACTCAAACAAGTTTCAAAAATGGTTCAAACAATCCACAAAGTTTTCAAACAATCCAAACAATATGCCATGGAACCCGAAACCTTTCAACTTCCATAGAAACCCCAACAACACATTTCCTTCTTAAAAATTCACATACTATATCAACAACCATATTTTACAATATCATTCATGTAAATATAAGCAACCATGTTATCAATATGCTAACTTCTACATTAGCTTACAAATGATCCCAACTTCAACTTGTATCATCCAATACCTTCATTTTTATCACATAATCCACAACACAACAACCAAATTACACTAAATAAAATTTGTTCATTCCTTGCCAAACAACACAACCCATATTCGGCCACCCCAACCAACCCACTACTTTCATGATTTTCATCCATTTTCACACATTACGACAACACCCAAACATGTTAGATACAATTAATTTACCACTCCTACACAATACCACATACACACGGCCACACACTACACATACACGGCTATGACAACAACACCACATTTTCATGAATTCATTCATTTCCACACTCCACAACATACACAAATCATCCATAGCATATGAAAAATAGGATTGATCCTTACCTTTTTCACCCACTTCTTCACACGGCTAGGCTTAAGAACTTCAAGAACGAACACTCTACTTGCTTCAACAATCATCCCATGTTGTAGAGGGCCTCCCAATTAGTAGAGAAACTAGGAGGAAATAATTTTTTGATCAATTTTCCAAGGGGTCAAATTTTGGTGACCTTGGCCGAGATGGCCATCTTTTGTTTTCTCCAAGCTTCTTCAATTTTCTTGAGTTGGAAAAGATGATGAAAAATGAGTCTTGCATAGCCACCACTCATATATATATATATATATATATATATATATATATATATATATATATATATATATATATATATATATATATATATATATATATATATATATATACATGGCCTATATAATTGGAACACATACCCCACCTCATGGCTTGGAACAATTGGCCAAACCATGGGTGGGTGCCCACTTGGGTCCCACGGCCACTTGGCCCTTGTTGTGTCCATGAACTAATTTCTTTCCTAATTCCAATTTTGCCCTTAATTTTCATGAAATGCTTAACTTTCCATAATTCACCTTTAACCTCAAATTTTTCTTATTCCAAATCTACCCTTAACACTCCATACCAATGAAAAGATGAATATGCAACTTGTGCATTAACACAAAATCAACAAAATCGGAAATTAAAAGTCTTGTCCATAACTTGTCGCAACCAACTTAAAATATTCCAACGTACAAAGTACGGGGTATAACATCCTTTTCCCCTTTAGAACATTCGTCCTCGAATGTTCAACTAGTCGCACAGGGTCTTGTGAGGATCTCGGGGGTTTCCTTTATTACCATAGCACGCGATCTCTTCCACCAACCATTTTTCTTTCCCATCTCCTCTTACCTTGCGAATAACGTAATAAGGTCCAATATATCTCGGTTTAAACTTTCCCTTCTTGTAATTCCCTTTACTCAACTTGTAACATTCTAGGTGTCACGACCCGAACTACGGGCCGCGACGGGTATCCGGGGGCACAACCACCGAACACCAGTCGTCCCATTACCCATAACCTTCATACATAGTATATGCGCTCAATTTCATGGAAACATATCATTATTGGAAACTTCATTATTTTTATAAACATAAACCTTTGGGCCATCAAAATGGTATATACACATACATATACATGGAGACCATACCATACTACCCACACATGCACATCTACGAGCCTCTACTAGAGTACTAGACATATGGACGGGACAGGACCCCGTCATGCCCAAGATATGAATATACAAATATGTACCAAAAGAATAATCAATAGCACCTCCGGATGATGGAGTGCTCACAAATCAGCTACTGGCTCCTAGGGATCGGCACTGCCTCTCCTACCTACACATGGGCATGAACACGAGCGTCGAAGAAAGGACGTCGGTACGAACATTGTCGAGTATGTAAGGAAGAGTGAAACAAACATAATCTGAAACCATAAGTCATGAGATGAGGGTATAACCTGTACACTCACATAGGAACCCGGTTTCATGTACATACATCATACATAAATACATCACATACATTATCATAGCATGCAAGTATCGCCACATCAATCATACATCATCATATAGTTACCCGCGTCCGGTAACTATATCGTATGCAGCCCACTAAAGGGGTGATATGTCCGCCTTTTCTCGGTGTGGTGGGATGCGCAGCGCCCGTAGTAGCGGTGACATGTCCGGCCAATTAGGCGCGGTGGAATCACATTATCACACATACCATGCAATTCATATACTTGTCATCATTAACATTTATTTCATGGACATATCGTGTCTTATCATAATTTTACCATAGTTTAGCATCCTTAGTTACATATACATATACATACATTAAGCTTAAGAGCGGCTATGTTTATGTCGGGGTGACGTAAGGTCGTAAACCCCCGGTCATGTTATGGAATGAGCATAAGCGTCATATCTCACCTTGGGAGGATTTACAATATAAGGTGAGTGCATATAAGAAAGAATGCCAATGGATCGTGATCATCATTATTGATCTCGTAAGAACACCATATCATGGTCTCTAGAGTCTTTATTACATTCATAGAGTATTTCTTATCTAGTCTCGCTACTCATGAACTTAGACTTTTCATCTCTAGGAACGTAGAAAATTCGTGAAGGAAAAGGAAAATCATGGATAAGATTCATGCCTTAGAAGGAAGGGTAATGCCTCACATACCTTTGTCGTTTAATTACTTTATAACTTGCTCGTCCTCCTTTACGTCCTCGCCTTTACCTTCAAGAGAATCCGTATCGTCGTTAGCTAGGCAATTATAAAACCATGCCTCTTAAGGCTAAAGAAAATTGGGCAGCATTTCTTTTGTTTATACTACTTTCCGCCATATTCCATATCAACTTCCAACACCCATAACAACCATCACACTATCGCTAACAACGATCGTCGTTCATTCCATGATTCGCATTTCATAATTTCATCTAAAGTCTCCATATTCATGACTACGGTTCATTATCACGTTTGTTCACTTGTAATACTTATTCCATGCTCTAAATATCATTTATAACACATTCACAATCTCACAATCATTTTCATGATTCACCTCAACTACTATTCAACAATGACATTATTCACCCATTTATAATCCATTTTCCATACTCTTTCATAATCTAAGTGTTTCATCTTAATAATACTTCAAATAACATGTAAATTTCATGAAACTCACCTCAAATGGTGAAGGAATAAACCTTGAATGATAATACACCTTCTAGCCCAAAACCCTATTTCTTCTCTCTTGGAACTCCTTGACTTTGGTAGCTTTAATGGAGTTTCTTAAGCTTGATTCTCTTGATTTCTTGTTGTTGATCCTTGATTCACTTAGTTTTCTTATGGATGAAATGTTTAGAAAGTTCTAGAGGTGTGGAGAGGTTCAAGTCGTGGTTGGAAATGAATAAAATGAAGTGGACTTAACATTTAAAGACTTGGAGAGGTTCAGCCGATGGGACTTCCACGGACAGCTTCACGGTCCGTGGAACCCTTTGTTGGCCATGGAACTGGTTGTGTGTCACGACCCAGCCCCGTAGGCCGTGACTAGCGCCCGACCTGGCACCCGTACGTACCAAAAGCCCAAAGATAGTAACTCAAATATCTAGAAAAATTTGGCGAGTTTCCTCTTTTTTCTTACTAACCAAAATAAACACACGCACACGAGAAAATACCAACATATCCGCATACACATGTATATGGCAAGCCGCAAGGCCGGCCGTGGCGGGGAAACGCCCGTAACATATCACATATACAAATACGTACGTACATAGCCATAACCCACATACATGTCTACGGGGCCTCTAACATACATAACAGAATCGAGAAAGACGGGACGGGGCCCCGCCGTGCCCAAATAAGCATATGAACACAATGTATGACGGCGAAAGTATATACCAAAAGTATAAGCCCGGATCAAGGGAGCGACTCCGCACAAGCGGAAAGCGGATCTACGGCCGGCGGCGTATCACGAAATGCGTACGTGGCCTGCGGGCATGTAGCGCGACCCCCGAGAATAGGGGGTCGGTACGGAAAATGTACCGAGTATGTAAAGCGGAAAAGTAACAAATATAACCATAATCAAAGATAGGAGTACGAAACATAACGAGAGAGCTATGATTAGAAGGCTGGGTACAAAAAGTAATACCTTGTCCGAGACCTCAGGAAACATAATGCATATCGGATCATATAATGCCATGCAAACATGTATCGTGTCCCGGCCCTCCGATAAGGGACTCGGTAAGTGAAATCATGCATAACCAAATCATGTATCATGTGTGCAGATGACGTGTCCCGGCCCTTATTAAGGGACTCGGTAATATGGAATCATGTCTGTCAAAATCATACGTCATGTACATACAACGTGTCCCGGCCCTCTACTGCGGGTCTCGGTGGATAATAATCATATGCCGTCCTGGCCGCCATCCCCGTATCATCATATCATAATCATACAAATAACGTGTCCCGGCCCGCAAGTACGAGGGACTCGGTGAATAATGCGAGAAAGTGCGCACGAGAACATGTCCTGGCCGGGCTCGGTGAAAAGACATATCATAACTTGCACGAACGAGCAATGCAGAAACATATGCATGTAAGTCCAGACTCAATAGACAAATCAACAATAAGCCATAATTCGTACTTTTCGGACATCGTGACGGATTATGTCAAAACAGAATTTTGAGACTGTTCGTACGAAGCAAATACATTACAGGGCTCTCAGAATATTCAGAATGATCGTTCTTTAACACATGGAACAATTCAAATGACATATCACTACAAAGAATTCGGACGATGATCATAGTATATATGTATTGCCCTTTTTGGGGATGGCACGATTACTTGTATCGAATCATGTTTCTGGGATCATAAGACATGTCAAAATATATTATAGATTCATCGTATTTATCACTTGACATCGGTACATTTATCGAAAGATTCTTTTAAACATTGTATGGAAATAAATCAATTAGCACCATAGTAAGAGGTCTCGGAATGTGGGCCCACCTCGGTCAAATCGAGGCGGCGGGCATAAGTTACGGATCATAGACTTTATAAAATCATTATAAGCGTTTGGGACATTCCGGGTCCATTTGAGAAGGTTCGTACATATAAATCATTTTGAAGACAATTTGTGAAGAAATCGGTTCAATCTTCTTTGAACGATTTGGCGCTATTTTCAATCTTAGATTATGAGACGCAAAAGTGCAATCAAGGCTCGCTTTCAAGCCTATTACGCTCGAACATGCCAAAGAAAGATAGGGAAGGCCTTACATACCTTGGTTGTGCCTTACGCTCCTCAAATCTCAATTCCCGTTTCGTCGAAATGCGCAAATGGTCATCTTTACCGATTACTATTCATGCAAGTTAACATTTCACTCTTGGGTTTATATTTTGCTACCGAAATTTCGGCAAGCACCTCCCTATAAATATGACACCCCCGAGATTCGACTCGGCTCGAAACAACCAACAACAAGCCAACAACAATACCAAGAATCATTATAAACGCAACAATCATTAGTTTTCTTTTCTAAACGCAACATTCCATTCCAACTTCACATTTTCCAACCAATATCAATATTTTCATACATACGATCACCAAATACCATTCAAGAACATTTTACATTATTTCTCAAATTATGCCATTTCAAAACTTCCAACTTCCAACATGAACTTTCATAACATATTTTCACCTTTCAATTCCATTAACCACCATCATAATTCACATCTAAGATCTTACTTCCATCATTATATAAAAATCATACAAAATTCACATAAATTCCCATAATTACATACAAGCAACTTCAATGCCAATTCAAGTCATTAAGCCCTTATTTACGTCACAAAGGTTACAACGACACAACTAACGAACTAAATAGAATGCAATCCATCTCCTTCACACCACACAACATCACACGGCCAACATCCATTTTTTCCAAATTCATCCGAATTCATTCAACTTTCATTTCCAATATAAATTTCACAACAACCATAACTAGAATACAACATAAATTGAACTCACCATAACTATATCATATATACACATACACGGCCACACCACAAATTCATACACCACACGGCTCACACACATACAATCATAATTCCATGCTTTTCATTCAATTTCACATACCATAACATGCATATAACCTTCCATAACATAACAAAGACATGAAATCCTTACCTTTTCCAATAAACTCTCCTTGCCAACACAACACCTCCTTGCCTTGAATATTATACCACCTTGAAGAGCACTTTGAGCTTAGCAAGAATATGGGAAAATCACAATTTTTGGACTAGGATTGGAAGCTTGGAAATTTTTCTTTCTTTTCTTTTTCTCTTTTTCTCTCTCTCGGCCGAAGGCCTATTTTTTTTCTTGTTCTTGATTTGTTTTGATCTCTCTTGAATATTCTAGAGGGAACATATAGATATACTTGCCCCCTTAATTGCTCACATGCATAGCACATGCAAAATTTATTACTTGGGGTGGGTTTGGGCCTAAGGTTGGCGGCCACCCCCTCTCTTTGGGCTTCAATTTCTCAACTTATTCTTTGAGCCCAATGATTTAAAATCTCGTTTTGTAATTCCCGAAACAAATTTTCGAAATTCCAATTTTGCCCTTAGGCCTTCTCCGACGTTTACGCATCCATATTCCCATAAGTAACAACATACTCACCAATTGGAGTCAAAACATGACCTTATTCTTACAAGTCGCAATTATTTCCAAATTCTCCAAATAGGCTAAAACACGGGATGTAACATCCTCCCCCCCTTTAAAACATTCGTCCTCGAATGTTAAATCAACAATGTGGTAGATCAAAATGAGCAGGGGAGGTCCTCTTGCCATTTACATTCTTGCACTTAATCGAAGAACTTGTAAAGGCCTTCATTTTCGATTTCATCCATCTTCCTTCAATATCACCGCGTTAGGGCTGTTCGTACGAGTCTCTCGGAAATCGGATATACGGCGGACAGAATCTTAACCAGGACCAGAAGATCAAACGGATGTCAGACAGAGTCATATCCGGAGTCAGAAGTACGAAAGTACGACAGACAGAATCATATTCCGACGATTATCTTAAGCGAATTCAAATTCGGAGCCAGACGTACAGAGGTATATTAGACAGAGCTTCATCAAAAAGCGAGGGCGCGGAGGTATGGCATACGAATCGCAATCGAGTCAAACTACCTTTACTATGCTTCAAAGACTTACGGAAGTTTCCTTGTTACGTTAAGATCCTTTGCTATTTTACTTACGGACATTTCCGATCGCTATTCAAACTTACTTTGATTACAGCGATATTATGTTCTCTTCTTTTCGCCTATTCGTTCCCGTTTCGGCTCGCACGACTTCTCTAACCATTACCAACCTCTTCACTTATTCTAATTCCCCTTAGGTCACCCTCGCATTCCCGTTTGTCTCTTATATCTACACTTGTGAAAATTTAGTTCACTTCCCGGAGGTCGCCCATCCCGGAATTGCTACGGTATTAGCACGCTTAACTTCGAAACTTTTATGCGTTCTAATGCGTCATTGCTAATATAATCGCGTTATTTGCCTCCTGTGACCTTTATCACGTAATTTAGGGCAGATCGGGATTTTAGTAAATTTTCGAAAAGTTTTTCATTGCGGGTCCCACCTCAATTTAAACCATACAATTGTCATATTGCCATACGGGTTCCCGATGTCCATTTCTACCTATATATATACAATTCGTCCCAAATGGTTTTATCGATTTGGGTTCTTACCTTACTTTTACTAATACCCGGGGAAAGGAAAAATCACGTAATACAATAGAATACGGATCAATCAATGCACATACTTTTCGAGGAAAGGTTAATAATATACACAGGCACTGCATACGAGTGACACTTCCGGGTCCTGCCCGGCCGGTCATTGAAAGCATATGCGGTTCGAAGGACCGCTGAAATGTGAACCCCGCGCGACCTCGGAGCCCGACTGCTGGTGTGCCGCGCGTCTCGCCGTAGGGCGCATAGCGTGCGGGGAGAGGACGAGCGACGGGCGGCCGGGTAGGTCGCGCCGGCCCCGAACCGCCCCCGTACGGGCGCTCCTGCCATGTGTGCCCCCGACGACCGCATGAGAAACAGCACCGTAGCGAGGGCGAGCCTCTCGGGATGCCTACCACAATGGGGACAACGGGAGTATAGATTGCCTCGTCGATCGAACCCTGCTTGTTCACTAATCGAGGCCACAGAACTACCTCGCCCGGACGGGACTCGCACCATCGAAACGTACTGCGTACCCACCTCGGTCCCGACGGAGGGGAGAAATCTGCCCGATAACTGCTGAGACCGTCCACCTCGAAATCTCCGGAATATTCTCGCCGATCTGGCCCTTCGGGGAGTCTCTTGTCATACTCTCTCTGGGACCCATCCTCCTTACGCGATCCTCGCCGCGCAACGCGCGCAGGCTCATAACCGAGCGATGTCCATATCGTTGTGTTGCCATCGCCGTACAACAATCAACCAAATAGGGATCCAACCTCGACGCATGTCGGTGCGTATGCGATCGGCCGTATACGCCACTATAGCGGGTGCATATCGAGCCGAGATTAAACTCCATATTATAATCACGAACACTCACCCCCTCTCGCTACCCGCAAAAGCGGGTCAACTCTCGCCGTCGCGCGGCTCCGGTGGTAAGAAGTGGCGGAGGAAGGCGGTCGTAGAATTCATCCCCGTGTGGGCGGGGGAGCACTCTCGCACCCAGACGCCCCGGGACTCGTACCAATTAAGAAGCGACATCTCGTAATCTATGTGCGGCGAGCTCGACGGACTCGGTCTCTGAAGCCACGACCGACCCCTGACAGCTGCGTATCGCCGGATAAAGTCATGGGGGTCCTCCTCGGGCTTGGACCCGAAAAACTCTAGGGGACTGCATGTCAGAAAATCGCGGACCCTCAGACTCTCATGTCTATCATCATCACCTCGCGGCCTGCGTCCCTGAACCTGACCTGCTACTAGTGTCGTCAATACCGTGCGGACCTCTCTCGGTGTCCTATCCTCGCCCGGGCCGGGGAGCGGAGCACGGCGCCGCATCGGGCGGGACGCCGAGGGACCTACTCCAGCCTCCCTGGGTGGCGGAGTGGTTGAACCCTCTGAATGTAGCACAATACCAGGTCTAGTCTGCGCACGAGCCCGTGTAACCCTCGGCGCCCGACTAGTCTCATCCGCCTTCGCCTTGCCCTTCTGGGCAGCCGTCGTCTTCTTTGGAGGCATCTCTGAAAAACATAACAATCGGTCAGAAAGGAATCATCCTAATAGCACAGTTCTAACGCACGATCTAAGATTCAAAGAAAGGGTGACATCCTAAATGTCCTGTAGCCTCCTGTTTATAGATGTGGTGCACGACACACCGATAAACAGGACTCTACTAGACACGGCCTGTAGACACTCCGAGGACTGACCGCTCTGACAAGTAATAAATTTTGCATGTGCTATGCATGTGAGCAATTAAGGGGGCAAGTATATCTATATGTTCCCCTCTAGAATATTCAAGAGAGATCAAAACAAATCAAGAACAAGAAAAAAAAAATAGGCCTTCGGCCGAGAGAGGGAAAAGAGAAAAAAGAAAAGAAAGAAAATTTCAAGCTTCCAATCCTAGTCCAAAAATTGTGATTTTCCCATATTCTTGCTAAGCTCAAAGTGCTGCTTCAAGGTGGTATAATATTCAAGGCAAGGAGGTGTTGTGTTGGCAAGGAGAGTTTATTGGAAAAGGTAAGGATTTCATGTCTTTGTTATGTTATGGAAGGTTATATGCATGTTATGGTATGTGAAATTGAATGAAAAGCATGGAATTATGATTGTATGTGTGTGAGCCGTGTGGTGTATGAATTTGTGGTGTGGCATGTATGTGTATATATGATATAGTTATGGTGAGTTCAATTTATGTTGTATTCTAGTTATGGTTGTTGTGAAATTTATATTGGAAATGAAAGTTGGATGAATTGGGTTGAATTGAAAATATGGATGTTGGCCGTGTGATGTTGTGTAGTATAAAGGAGATGGAATGCATTCTATTTAGTTAAGTTAGTTATGTCGTTGTAACCTTTGTAGTAAATAAGGGCTTAATGACTTGAATTGGTATTGAAGGTTTGCTTGTATGTAATTATGGGAATTTATATGAATTTTGTATGATTTTTATATAATGGTGGAAGTAAGGTTCTAAATGTGAATTATGATGGTGGTTAATGGAATTGAAAGGTGAAAATATGTTATGAAAGTTCATGTTGGAAGTTGGAAGTTTTGAATGAATTATGGCTTCGGTGGAATTTTTGCATAATTTGAGAAATAATGTAAAATGTTCTTGAATGGTATTTGGTGATCTTGAATGAGTAAATGAGTATGAAAATATTGATATTGGTTGGAAAATGTGAAGTTGGAATGGAAGTTGTTGCCGTATGTAGAAAAGAAAACTAGTTATGCTATGTTGCGTTTATAATGATTCTTGGTATTGTTGTTGGCTTGTTGTTGGTTGTTTCGAGCCGAGTCGAATCTCGGGGGTGTCATATTTATAGGGGAGGTCTTTGAAATTTCGGTAGCAAAAATAAACCAAAGAGTGAAATGTTAACTTGCATGAATAGTAGCGGTAAAGATGACCATTTGCGGATTTACGACGAAACGGGGTGAGATTTGAGGAGCGTAAGGCACAACTTAAGTATGTAAGGCCTTCCCTATCTTTCTTTGGCATGTTAGAGTAATAGGCTTGAAAGCGAGCCTTGATTGCACTTTTGCGTCTCATAATCTAAGATTGAAAATAGCGCCAAATCGTTCAGTAAGATTGAACCGATTTCTTCACAAATTGTCTTCAAAATGATTTATATGTACGAACCTTCTCAAATGGACCTGGAATGTCCCAAACGCTTATAATGATTTTATAAAGTCTATGATCCGTAACTTATGCCCGCCCGCCTCGATTTGACTTTGATATGGGCCCACTGATTCCGAGACCTCTTACTATGGTGCTAATTGATTTATTTCCATACAATGTTTAAAAGAATCTTTCGATAAATGTACCGATGTCAAGTGATAAATACGATGAATCTATAATATATTTTGACATGTCTTATGATCCTAGAAACATGATTCGATACAAGTAATCGTGCCATCCCAAAAGGGCATACGTATATACTATGATCATCGTCCGAATTCTTTGTAGTGATATGTCATTTGAATTGTTCCATGTGTTAAAGAACGATCATTACGAATATTCTGAGAGAGCCTGTAATGTATTGCTTCGTACGAAAGTCTCGAAATGTTTTGACATAATCCGTCACGATGTCCGAAAAGTACGAATTATGGCTTATTGTTGATTTGTCTATTGAGTCCGGACTTACGTACGTATGTTTACGCATTGCTCGTTCGTGCAGTTATGATATGTCTTTTCAACCAGCCGGGCCGAGGACATGTTCTCGTGCGCACTTCTGCATTATTCCACCGAGTCCCTCGTACTTGCGGGCGGGACACGTTATTTGTATGATTATGATATGATGATACGGGGATGGCGGCCGGACGGCATATGATTATTATCCACACGAGACCCGCGAGAGGGCGGGACACGTTGTATGTACATGACGTATGATTTTGACGGACATGATTCCATATTACCGAGTCCCTTAATAAGGGCGGGACACGTCATTTGATACATGATTTGGTTATGCATGATTTCACTTACCGGAGTCCCCTTATCGGAGGGCGGGACACGATACATGTTTGCGTGGCATTATATGATCCGATATGCATTATGTTTCACGATGTCTCGGACAAGGTATTACCTTTTGTACTCACTTCTAATCATAGCTCTATCTCATATGTTTAACGCCTCCTATCTTTGATTATGGTTATATTTGTTACTTTTCCGCTTTACATACTCGGTACATTTTCCGTCATGACCCCTATTCTCACGGGGTCGCGCCACACGCTGCATGCGGTACGGGCGCGTTTCGTGATACGCGCGGCGTAGGATGCCTTCTTTATGGAGTCGCTCCCCTTGATCCGGGGCTTATACTTTTGGTATATACTTTCGGCTGTCATACATTGTGTTCATATGCTTATTTGGGTACGGCGGGGCCTGTCCCGTCTTCGATTGTTATGTATGTTAGAAGGCACTGTAGACATGTATGTGGGTTATGGCTATGTACGTACGGTATTTGTATATGTGATATGTTACGGGCGTTTCCCGCCACGGCGCGTTGCCGGCTTGCCTATATATGTGTATGCGGATATGTTGGTATTTTACTGCGTGCGGGTTTATTTTAGTTAGTAAGAAAAACGAGGAGACTGCGCGAATTTTCTAGATATTTGAGTTACTATCTTTGGGCTTTTGGTACGTACGGGTGCCGGGTCGGGCGCTAGTCACGGCCTACGGGGGTACGGAGTCGTGACTTTGTGGTTCGCGACCAGCCGGCCACTCTTTCTGTTGTTGTTCCACGGACACGTCCACGAGTATGGAACATGGTCTTTGTCCCGTGGAACATGGGCATGGAACTCACGGTTCCGCCCAGAATGGTTCCTATCATTTCGTTTGATTCCAATCCTTATGAAACCTTCTTGGCACTTGTTTATCACTTCGTTAGTAATCTAGGGGGATTTCATAACTCTTCTCCAAACATCCTTAAGGTATCCCTAACCCCATACTCATAGTTTTCATCGAAACCAACTGGCTGTAATTCGATTCCCTTCACAACTTTCTTGCTTCGACTCGAATGTCTTTGGAAATATTAATTAGGACTATCAATTACTACTCTTTGCTCATCTAAACCTCATATACATCATGTCTTTCGCGAGTTTATACACCTGTATACTAAGGGGAATTTTTGAGGTGTAACATTCTTCCCCCCTTTTTGAAACATTCGTCCCCGAATGTTAAATCATCGGGAATCCTAGAAAAATTTCTCCAGAGTTTCCTTTGTAATATGGCGATACCGTCCTGTCACAACAGCCCATAATATCATTGCCTCATAGGGCTACAATACAATAACAATATGGGTGGCCACACGACCCATACACGCCAAAGTAAAGCATACATACCTTACTATCCCGATGTTTCATCATGTATCTCTTACAAATTTGAAATAAGTGCGGATATGTGGATTTCATCTTTTCTTAAACTTCCCAAGTCATCTCATAATAAGATTATTATTACGCACGGAGACTTTGGTAAGCTACTTCTTTATTCGAAGCCTTCGTACTTGCTGTCTAATATGGCAATAGGTACTTCTTACGTAAGTTAACTTCGGCATTTGTAACATAGAAATCATCTCTTGGCACAATCTTTGTAGGATGCTCGACACATTTGCGGAGCATTGAGACATGAAATACCGGATGAACTAATTCCGGTTAAAAGGCAAGTCTAACTCGCTATGCTACTTGACCCGCACTTACGGATAATTTTGGTAAGGTCGGAGTATATCGCGGACTCAACTTTCCCTTTTTGCCAAATCTCATTTACTCCTTCCATCGGTGACTTAACAAAGAACACTGAATCATTGACTTGAAATTCTAGATCTCGCGGCGATTATCCGTAAGACTTTTGGCGACTTTGAGGCGCAACGGTCGATCTCGGATCACCTTGACTTTTTCTACCGCCTATTGGATCAATTCGGGACCTATCAATTGTACTTCTCCCGAAGCGTCAAACCATCCGTCGGAGATCTACATCTCCTTCCATACAGTCTTCATACGGAGCCATTTTTTGATGTTTGGAATGATAGCGCTGTTATAGGCAAATTCGATTAAGGGTAAATGGTCATCACTGACTACCACGAAAATCTAAAACGTATGCCCTTAACATATCTTCCAAGGTGTTTGTATAGTGCGCTCGGCTTGTAAATCGGTTGCGGATGGAATGTCATGCGCAGGCTTCACTCGAGTGCCTAGACCTTCTTGGAAGGATTTCCAGAACTTGGTGTAAATTGTGCTCCTACGCGATAATGATATCGGGACCCCGCCAGAAGCCTCACAATTTTCTTGATATACAATCTTGCGTAATCTTCAGTTGAATATGTAGTTATGAGCGGGAGAAAATGAAGTACAACTTTTGTCAGCGTACGATCACCCATATCTCCGAATCATACTTGCCTCGGGAACGGGCAATCTTACAATGAAATCCATATTAATCACTTCCCGTTTCCATTTAGGAATTTCCATGCAGCTTGCAATAATCCACACAACTTTTGGTGTTCTACCTTTACTTGCGCAATTCGGACATTGGGCTACAAATTTGCTATGTCTCTTTTTCGTACCATCCCGCGATACGTCGATTTAAGATCATGGTACATCTTTGTCGTTACGGGATGAATAGAATACATGGTAGTGAGCTTATCTAGGATTCGGCGATGTAGGTCGCCACATTCGGGACGCATAGTCTATTAAGATGCACAGAACCCCGTCTGTAGAGACTTGAATGGTGACCTTCTTTTAGGAATTTCACACCTTTATAATATTCCAATTTGGGATCCTCGCATTGACGCTCTTTTATTTCGCGTCCAAGGATGGCTTGTAGGATCATTAACACTAATTCTCGTCACAATCCGATTATACGCGCTCCCGAAGATTAGCCAGCTTCGGTGGAGTTCATGAATCGGCTCTTTAACTGCGAAGAACTTGGCGTGCAGGCTGCCCATAGATCGGCGAATAAGCGCGTCGATTTACTACATTTTCTTTCTAGGGGTGGTATAAAATATTAACATCATAATCCTTCAATAATTCTAACCACGTAGCGCTCGATTCAACTCCTTCTATTTAAAAATATATTGGAGACTGCGCGGATCGGTATAGATATCGACGTATACGCCCGTACAAGTAATGTCTCCACATTTTCAAGGCATGAATAACTGCAGCTAATTCAAGGTCGTGAGTTGGGTAATTCTTTTCATGTTTCCGCAGCTACCTCGAAGCATACACAATGATTTTTCAATGCGCGTTAATACAACCCCGCGTAGGAAGCATCGCGATATACCACGTAACCGTGGAAACCATACCGGAAGTGTTAAAGCTGGAGGTGAGGGGTTAATCGTCTTTTAACTCATGGAAGTTACGCTCGCAAACATCATTCTACTAAATTTTGCGACACGGGTTAGCTTTGTCAACGGAGATGAGATAGATGAAAAACCCTCTTACAAACCTTACATAATAGCACACGATCCCGAAGCTACGAACTTACCGCGTGGGTGTCGTAGGTCTCGGCCAAGTCTTTCTTGCTTCAATCTTCGATGTCGACTACAATGCCATCATTTGAAATCACATGGCCAGAATGTCACCGAGTTTAACGAACTGCGCACTTTGAAAAATTTCGCATACAATTTTCGAGCTCGAAGAATGCGAGAACAATGCGTAGATGATGCGTATTACGATTTCGTGCGGAAATACACCAAATATCATCGAATGAATACTATCACAAATAGATCTAGAGAGGCACGAATATATTATTCATTAAGTTCATGAATACCGCGGAAGGACGTGGTTAGCCAAACGACATCACTCGGAATTCGTAATGACCGTATCTTGTTCTAAAAGCTATCTTGGGAATATCTTCTTCTCTGACCCTCACTTGATGATATCCGGACCTCAAGTCTATTTTAGAGAACCACTTGGCACCTTGTAGTTGATCGAAAAAGTCATCGATTCTCGGAAGAGGATACTTATTCTTTATCGTCACTTTATTCAGCTACCTATAATCAATACACATTCGTAGAGAGCCATCTTTATTTCTCACAAATAAAACCGGTGCTCCCCACGGAGAGGAAGCTGGTCTAATAAATCCTTCTCGAGCAAATCTATCAGCGTCGGGCCTTTAATTCTTTCGAGTTCATGGGCATTCGATACGGAGGAATAGAAATAGGCTCGATATCGGCAACACATCGATAGTGAACTCAATTTCCCTTTTTGGAGGAAGACACAGGGCTAAATGCAAGGAATACATCCGGAAACTCATTTACCACCGGGACAGATTGGAATGTTGGTGGCTTTGCTTCCGTGTCATGAACTCGGACTAAATGGTAAATATAGCCTTTAGCTATCATGTTATACCTCGCATTTTGTACATTTGAATATTCCGAGTTAATGTCGGGAAGTTGAGGACAAGGCTATAATTTTTTTTTTTAGAATGTACAAGTTGAGTAGTCATCTTTTATTGGTATGAAGAATTAAGGGTAAAGTTGGAACAGGGAAAAATTGGAGGCTAAGAGTTGGGGAAAATAATTTCATGAAATGGCCAAAAAAGGCCAAGGTGGCCGTGGGCCCCACCCATATGTTGGCCAATATTTTCATGCCATGAAATGGCACATGTGTACATTATATATTTGTGGAAGCTTAGTATATGTGTATGTACAAAGATGACTATGCAAGATTAATATTCATCATTTATTGATTTAAGAAAATTCTAGAGAATTTGAGAAAATTGGAAAAAAAAAAATTGGAGGGAAAATAGGGGCACATGGCCGGCCATGTGCCCCGCTCTATATATATATATATATATATATATATATATATATATATATATATATATATAAGACACAAGTCATCATTTTCACTCCAAGAAAATTCAAGAAGAATGGAGAGAAACAAAGGAAAGGGCAATCGGCCAGGGCTGGCCGAAGCGCCTCCCAACTTTTGATCATGAAGAATTGTTTTCTCCTTGTTTCTCTACTAATTGGAAGGCCCTCGTCGACGTGGAGTAGTTGTTGGAACAAGAAAATCACTCGTTGTCGCTATAACCACTTCTAATGAGGGGACAAGTTGAAGGGAAAAAGGTAAGGTTCAATCTTCCTTACATGTTTTATAGGTGTTTATGCATATTGTGATAGGTGGAGATGAATGGAATTCATGAGATTATGGTGTGTTATGTTGTGCAGAGATATATATGTAGTGTGGTGTGAAAGTGTAGAACTAATGTTATGTAGTGTTTTAGTTGTTGTTTGTTGTGGATCCTATGATATAAAATGAAGACTTAATGATCCAAGTTGAAGCGATCACCGTGTGGGCTGATTTGGAACATAATGCGAATTTAACATAGTTGCTTGAATTTATGGAAGTAATGTTGCCAATGTGTGGATTGTTGATGTAGTGTATGAATTGGGAAGAAAGAAACGTATTATTGTTGTCCTTATGGAGATTGGTAGTTTCGGGTGAAGTGGCATATGGTTTGGAGTGTTTTGAATATTGTATAAATTGCTTGGAATGCCTGTAAATCGTGTTTGAATGGCCTCGGATTAACACTTGAGCGTATGATCAATGATGTTGGTTGGAATGTACGTAGTTTATTTGAATATAAATGAAATGTTGTCGAATTGTGTAGAGAGAGATTATTAATGTTAGAATGTGTTTTGAATCACCTATGGATATTGTTGGTATGGTTGTTGGTTTGGTTGTTGTTGATTTGGCCGAGTTGAATTCTCGGGACGTTGAAGTTATAGGGGAGTTCTTTCGCCGAAATTTTTATAGACAAAGTGTTAATGTGGAATTGAGTTCTTAAGTGCTTATGGCTAACGATTGTTACCTAATGACGTTATTGTAGATCGTGAGAAGTCGAGACCCAAGTTTGGATTAATTTAGGGAAGCGGCTAAGGTATGTAAAGCTCACCTTTCTTTCTTTTGGCATGTCCTAGTTGAAAGTAAGTTATGACACGTTTCAGGTAACTCTATTATTGCAATCCGAGCATGTTTATGATTCTTATTTGTTTCTCGATATTCATATCCTTAATGTAACCAAGATATGGTCTTTATGTCATTAGTAAGATTTGGATTTCAAAAATTGCATAAAAGTTGTGTTCCAAAAGAGTGATGTTTTTAAATGACTCAGTAACTACGAACGTCCATCTTTCATTAAAGGCTCGGATTGCTTCGATATGTTCGTATGTGATTCCATAATATGTAAGGTCGAAGTAACTTTCCGGCGGGCCGAATTGATTCAATATATGATTATGATCCCTACGATATTACGATATGCTCATGATATATGATATGTTTCCGAGTAATGTCAGAAAGCTATTTGATATAATGTTTGTCGTATTTTCAAGATGCTTTGATATGCTTACGTTATATGATTTTGTATATATTACGGAATATGATCAATTGGTTTCGAGCCGGTGGTGGGGCAAACCCAATGGTGGGGCGAACCTCGGCGAGTTCGGCGGAGTCCCCGAAGTGGGGGGTGCGCGTAAGGCCGCCTTAGGTGAATCCCACATTGGTTTAGGCAAATCCCACATTGGTATAGGCGAATCCCACATCAGTTTCTGTCAGCTTACTTCATTGAGTCTCTGAAATGGGTTATGTGCATGGTTTCTCACTACTCTCTCGTGCTCGTGCGTTGCTACTTCTTTCACGCGTCCGGGCCGGGGCATGTATTCGTGCACATTCCTGCATTGTTCACCGTGTCCCTCCATGGAGGGCGGGGCACGTATAATTACGCGTCCCTTGCTAGCGGGGCCGGGGCACGTTATATGATATGATATGGGGGAGGTGGCCGGATGGCATATGTTGATTCCCTTTTAAGCGTCCTCCGATGGGGGGCGGGAACACGTTGCTGTTTCGTGCATATGATGGTTTTATTTATCGCGTCCTTATTAGACGGCCGGGGCATGTTACATGTACACGTTATATTTGCATATTTGATTTTACCTCCCAAGGTCCCTCAATGGAGGGCCGGGACACGCTATATGTTTTTTTCGATGATTTTATAACATTGATATGCATGATATATGTTTTCAAAAGCAAGTCCTATGATTGTCTGTCCTCTTTATTTCGGTATGATTTCGCTTACTACATTTTATGCTTTACATACTATAAATTACATATTTCGTGCGGCCCCCTTTCTTCGGGGGATGCGTTTCATGCCACGCGGGTACGCTCGAGGGTATTTGAAAGATATTAGTAGAAGATGTTCCGAGGGGCGGGATTGGCGAGCTCCGTTTTCTCACAGTGTTCTTGGGTCGGTTATCATGTTCTGGTTTCATGTTCTGGGTTAGAGACTTTGCAGACAGTGTCGTGTGTATAAGATGTCAGTCTTGTAAGCGGCTATGTAAGCCGACGTACTACTATGTATTATGTTATAGATTTCATACGATTAGAGATTTTAATTGTTATGAGAAAGAGGAAAGGCAAGTTTATTTCCTGAAAGATTTTCATTATGTGTTTATGTTACGATTAAGGCCCAACATGATTATGAGTATTATGAGAGTTAGTGGGTTCGCTCGGCCCTAAGTAAGGGTCGGGTGCCCATCACACCCTATTGGATTAAGGGTGTGACAAATTGGTATCAGAGCGGTTCGTCCTAGGGGTTGTCTACAAAGTCGTGTCCGGTAGAGTCACGACACTGGTGTGAAGCCGGCCACATCTATAAACAGGAGGCTACGGGGCATCGAGGGTGGTTACTCCTCTTTCACCTCTTAGATCGTGCCATAGAGCCACGTCATAGGAAATGAGATTTTTGGCACTAACCTTTGATGTTAGCAGAAGAACGACATCGATCGAAGAAGGTGACCGGCGATAATGGAAGTTACAAGCACGCAGGTAAGCAAAGGTACAAAAGACGTATGTTGAGTACGGCATTGATGTACGATTGAAATATAAAGTTGGAAAGTAAAAGGGAAAGTAGACAGGAAAGTGTGACACGCGCGGTCGTGTTAAGCGTATAAGGTAAGTCCATTAATTTCAGACCGTTATGGATATTGGAAGCCCCGTGTGGCTGTGATACAATACGATATGATATGATACATACATATATACGTGTACAGCCAACAATGTTGGTATTTCTGCGTGCGGGGTTTGGGATAGTAAGGAATACGAAAGCTACGCAAGAATTTTTTAAAATAATACGAGAGTAAGATGTAAGTTTGGAATATGTTTGGAAAAGGTCGTATGAATAGTAACGATGGGATTTGACCAAGCGCGTAGAGTGTGGCTGCCCTTTTGGAAGAATAAGTTAAATTGCGGAGTTAGCAATAATAGTAAACAGGAGGTCGATGGGGATATGGTAATAAGGAATTTGGAATGGACTAGCGATATTAAGAGATGATCTAGAGGGGACTGGTAGGTTTGAATAGAGTAATATGTATTAAGGCATCGACTGAGACGATAAGTAAGAGAAAATATGACGGGATTATAGCTAGAAGAAGTGATGATACGACTAAGACAAGAGTAAGAAGGAAAAAGAGTGGTGACGGATAGGGGTGTATGAATAGAACAGCGGGGGAAACGCGTGTAAGGATGTTTTGGAATATGTTAAGACCCCAATTTACCCCATATTATGTGACGAAGGTCATGCGGTGAGGTAGACGCAGTCAGGAAGGCGTTAGAGTGTCGAATTTCATCAAGGTTTCAAAGTTAAGCGTGCTGGTGTGAGAGCAATTTCAGAATGGGTGACCCCCTGGGAAGTTTTCTGGAAATTTTACAAATTTTGACGTAAGAAACCAACGAGGAGGGGGAGTAATTTAAGGAAGATTAGAGGTACGCGGGTGTGCGAGGAACGTTAAGGAATCGCCTAGGACGGGGCGGATCGGACGGCAAAGAAAAAGGGAGCTAACGGGATAAGGACAATAAAAAAAAAAGCGGGACATCCGTGTAGTAATAGGTTATGACATGTGACGGAGGACACGAGTGCCATAAATTATGGAACGATGAAAAGCCAAGTTATAGAAAGTTGAGAAACGAGAAAAATGAGTGCCAAAAGTGTCGGGATTGTGGAGGGCCAAGTTATAGAAAGACGCAAGACATGATAGAAGGAGTGCTAGAAGATAAAGTGTAAGTACGGATAAACGTGGACGAGACGGAATATGTCTAAAAAGGAGAGGAGAATTATGTAGGAATAGGGTGTTACGACGGCAGCGGAGGGCATCATGAGATTTTACGTAAGGGCAAAACAAAAACGGGGGACGTAAACGGGAGAACTAACAAGGGATACAGGAAGCACCCGAGATAGGTTGGGATGAAGATAAGATTTCAAGAGAACTTTGGATATTCTTCGTCGGAATAAAAGTGCTGCCTAATTGAGGTTGGAAACGGGGACGTGGGGCAAAATATAAATAGAATAATGATATAAGTACACCCCTAAAGGGAAGCGGGGGCGAGAGGAAATGCAAGGATGATGCGGAAACACTCGACACGGTAACGTGTTTGATATGGATGCACAGCTACAAATGAGCCCTTTCTTTGAAATAAGCTAGTAAGATCGGAAAATCGGCAATGAGTGAACAAAAGTCGGGATGGTATTTAAAGTAGAGCAAGAAGTTTTACGAGAGACCTTGAATGATATGACGTTAGAAAGTGGACGTGTTTGAGGAAAAAGAGTATGATAAGGAGAGATGGTATGGTGCAACTTAGGGAATAGCGGGACGAAAGAACCACGTCTAAAGATCGAACGTACTGTATATAAGTTGTACAAGGACAGTGATGCCATCTGTGAGTATTGGTGTTATAGCCCGTATATTGTACGTTTGGAAATTTCGAGGTCGTCGTGGAAAGTTAAGGACGGGACCATTTTAAAAAATTATTTTAATGGACGAGTTGTTATAGGTATTATTTATGACTATTATTAGTATGAAAATATTGTGAGAAACTAAGGGTGAAAAGAAAAGTTCGCAAAATGGGCCGTGGAAATAATGTGGAAGTCAAGGGGCAACATGGTAATATTAAAGTAAGTCGAGGGGCAAAACGGTAATTTCACAAGGTGTTCAAGAAGGTTCTTGGAGGACCAAAGTGTTTAAGAAAATTTATTAAGGGGCCATTTGGCCGTGCAATGTGTGTGTGTGTGGCTATGTGGGCCCTACTCTTTATGGCCATATGATAAAATATGAGGACGAACTTACAAAAGGAAGAAACTTGGTCATCCTTATTAAATTTCAAGAAAATTCTAGAGAAATGAAGAGAGGGGATTATGTGTCCATATTCTTACTTTGAGGGACTTAATTATAAATAAGGAAAAGTTGTGGAAGACATGTATATATATGTGGAGTCATTAATTTAATTGATGAAACTAGAAAGAAAGAAAG